>NC_066340.1:449966-480929 GCF_022539315.1 Serinus canaria
CCCCCCCTCTGATCACTCCCAAACCCTTCCCGAGTTCCAATTTCATTCATTTTTTTATCTCCTTTCCAAACCGCTCCCGGGCTTTGATTCCGTTTTTTATATTTTTTTCCTCCCCTTTTGTGTTTTTTGATGATGGTTCAAATCCAATTCCTTTAAAATAAAAATAAAATAAAACCCCAGACTTTTAAAAAGCCGTTCCAGAGATTTTTCAAGCTCCAGATGGGATAAATATTAAATTAATTTGAGATGGATCCAGCAGAGAAAATCATAAAACCTCGGCTGCAGCTGCTGAGGGAGTTGGGGATGGGGAGAGGAGCTGCTGGAAAATTCAATTTTTTCCTTAAAACAAACCCGGTGTTTTTGCCTTAAACGCTGAAATTTCCTCCGAAATCCTCCAGGAAGGAAAATCTCATTGTCGGGTTGGAAATCGCGGTTTTAAACTCGCTTAAATCGCGTTTTAAACTCGAATAAATCTCGTTTTTAAACTCGAATAAATCTCGTTTTTAAACCAAATAAATCTCATTTTTAAACTCGAATAAATCTCAGTTTTAAACTCGGTTAAATCTCATTTTTAAACTCGAATAAATCTCGTTTTTAAACTCGAATAAATCTCGTTTTTAAACCAAATAAATCTCATTTTTAAACTCGGTTAAATCTCATTTTTAAACTCCCTTAAATCTCGCTTTTAAACCGAATAAATCTCATTTTTAAACTCGCTTAAATATCGTTTTTAAACCCAATAAATTTCATTTTTAAACTCGGTTAAATTCCATTTTTAAATTCGATTAAATCTCATTTTTAAACTCGAATAAATCTCATTTTTAAACTCGAATAAATCTCATTTTTAAACTCCTTAAATCTCGAAATTTTTCCCAGGTTTAAAAGGAATTTGGGAAATAAATTGCAATAAATGAACCTGCGGGAATTTTTGGGGTGAAAAAGGAGAATTTCTGCCCTCGGGCCGGGACCAAGCCCCGCTCGGCGCCGGAAAAGGGGAAAAAATTCCGATTTTTAGCCCATTTTAGGCTTTTCCCGCCGATTCCTCTCCAGATTTTCCTCCTTTGCGCATTAAAAACAATAAAAAAAATCAAAGGCACCGAAAGGCGCTAAAAACCAAATAAATTAAAGGAATTCGAGGGCTGTCGGGGAATCCTCAGTGTTAAAAATGAAATATTTTAAAGGGTTGGAAACAGGCAGGGAAATGCTCAGCGTCAAAAATTGAATTATTAAAGGGAATTAAAGGGCTGAAAACTGGCAAAAAAATCCTCAGCGTTAAAAATTAAATATTTTAAAGGGTTGAAAACAGGCAGGGAAATCCTCAGCGCTAAAAATTAAATATTTTAGGGGGAATTAAAGGGCTGAAAACCCAGAAATCCGCTAAAAATCAAATTAATGAAAAGGAATTAAAGGGCTGAAAACCCAGAAATCCGCTAAAAAATCAAATTAATGAAAAGGAATTCAAGGGCTGAAAAATCCAGAAATCCGCTAAAATCAAATTAATTCAAAGGAATTAAAGGCTGAAAATCCAGAAAATCTGCTAAAAACATCCAATTATGAAAAGGAATTAAAGGGCTGAAAAATCCAGAAATCCGCTAAAAAATCAAATTAATGAAAAGGAATTCAAGGGCTGAAAAATCCAGAAATTCGCTAAAAAATCAAATTAATGAAAAGGAATTCAAGGGTTGGAAACCCCAGAAATCCGCTAAAAATCAAACTAATGAAAGGAATAAAGGGCTGAAAACCAGAAATCCGCTAAAAATCAAACTAATGCAAAGGAATAAAGGCTGAAAAATCCAGAAATTCACTAAAAAATCAAATTAATGAAAAGGAATTCAAGGGTTGGAAACCCCAGAAATCCGCTAAAAAATCAAATTAATTCAAAGGAATTAAAGGGCTGAAAACCCAGAAATCCGCTAAAAAATCAAATTAATTTAAAGGAATTAAAGGGCTGGAAACCCAGAAATCCGCTAAAAAATCAAATTAATGAAAAGGAATTAAAGGGCTGAAAAATCCAGAAATTCGCTAAAAATCAAATTATTGAAAAGGAATAAAGGGTGGAAAACCAGAAATCCGCTAAAAAATCAAATTAATGAAAAAGAATTAAAGGGTTGGAAACCCAGAAATCCGCTAAAAAATCAAATTATTGAAAAGGAATTAAAGGGCTGAAAACCCAGAAATTCACTAAAAAATCAAATTAATGAAAAGGAATTAAAGGGCTGAAAACCCCAGAAATTCGCTAAAAAATCAAATTAATTCAAAGGAATTAAAGGGCTGAAAAATCCAGAAATCCGCTAAAAAATCAAATTAATGAAAAGGAATTCCAGGGCTGGAAATGGGCAGGGAATTTCCCCGGGCTCGGATCCGACCCCAGCCCCAAATCCGCGCCAATTCCGGAGGTTTTGCCCCAAAATCCGGGCCAGGGGCGGGCTCGGAGCTTTTCCAACTTGGGGCTTTTTCAGCTTTTTTAACTTTCAACTTGGCCTTGACCTCGGGGACTGCGCGAGCGCTCCGGAGAGAGCGGGGGAGGGGACGGAGGGAAATGGGGGAAAAATGGGGGAAATGGGGGAGAAAGGGAAAAGGGGGAAGGAGGTCAAAAGGAAAGGGAGACAGGGGAAAAGGGGAAAAAAAAGGGGGAAAGGGGGAAAAAAGAAAAAGGGAAAAAAAAAGGGGGGAAAAAAGGGGGAAAAAGGAAAAGGCGGAAAAGGGGGAGGGAAAGAAAAAGGGGAAAAAAGGGGAAAAAGGGGGAAAGGGGGAAAAAGGGGAAAAAGGGGAAAAAAGGGGAAAAAAGGGGGAAAAAAAGGGAAAGGGAAGGAAAAGGGGAAAAAGGGGGAAAAAGGGGAAAAAGGGGAGGAAAAAGACGGGAAAAGGGGAAAAAAAGGGGAAAAACAGAGGGGGAAAAATGGGGGAAGGGAAAATGGGGGGGAAGGGGAAAAGGGGGAAAATGGGGAAAAGGGAAAAAAAAGGGGGGAAAATGGGAAAAATGGACGAGAAGGAAAGGGAAAAAAAAAAAAGGAAAAAAAAGGGAAAAAAAATTCGAATAAAAGGGGAAAAAAGGGGGAAAGAAAAAGGAGAAAAAGGGGAATAAAGGGGGGAAATGGGGAAAAAGGGGGGAAAAGGGGAGGAAAAGGGGAAAAAGGGGGGAGAAAATGGGGAAAAATGGGAAAAAAGGGGAAAGGAAAAGGGAAAAAAAAAAAGAGAAAAAAGGGGAAAAAATGGAGGAAAGGGGGAAAAAGGGATAAAAATTGGAAAAATGGGAATAAAGGGGGAAAAAAGGGGGGAAAATGTGGGGAAAAAAAGGGAAAAAAGGGGGGAAGAAAGGGGGGGAAAGGGGAAAAGGAAAGGAAAAAGGGGAAAATGAGAAAAAGGTGGGAAAAGAGAAAAAAATGGGAAAAAAAAGGGGGGGAAGAGGGGAAATGGGAAGAGAAAAGGGAAAAAAGGGAAAAAAGGGGGGGAAAAGGGGGAAAAAAGGGGAAAAAAAGGGGTAAAAGTGGAGAAGGAGTTCCGGGAGGTCGGAGCTGAGCGGATTTTGGGTTTTTACTCCGTTTTTTTTTCCGGCAGAAATTGAATTTTTTGATTTTACGTGAATTTGTTCCTGCCAGTGAGAGAGGGCGGATTTGGGATTTTTTTGTGGGGGTTTGGGGTTTTTTTTTTTTTTTTTTAATTTATTTTTTCGGGGTGGATTTGGGGGTTGTGTTGGGGATAATTGGGGTGGATTTTCCCCTAATTGGGATTTTCCCCTAATTGGGATTTTCCCCATCCCCCATTCCCAGCCGGTTTCTGTCCCAAAGAGCCGCCAAAAAAAAAAAAAAGAGAATTTTATGGCGGTTTTGGGGCAGAAACTTCGCTTTCATCCCCCCGAGCTGCCCTGGGCGGGCTTTGGGCAAAGCTTTCCCCGAGCGATTCTTTTTGGGGAAGAAAACAGAGGAAAAAGGGAAAAAATAATTTAAAAAAAATTTAAAAATCAGCGTGGAGCCGATTAAAACCACCGGGACGGCGCCGAGAATTGTTTGATTCGCCCCAAAATTCTTCCGGACCCTTGGGGGCCCTCACCCCACCTCTGTCTGTCCCTCTGTCCGTCTGTCTGTCCCTCCTGGGGAAATCCAAAGGGATTTTCGGGTTTTTTTTCCCCACCTCCCTTTTTTTCCCTTTTTGGTAAAAAGGATTGGGGGGGAAAAAAATTAAAAAAATGAAAAATGAAAAAAAAAAAAAATTAAAAAAAAAAAAATTTAAAAATTAAAAACTAAAACTAAAATAAAAATAAAATAAAAAATTAAAAAAAAAATAAAAATAAAAAACTAAAACTAAAACTAAAACTAAAATAAAACGAAAATAAAATGAAAAAAATAAAATAAAATAAAATAAAAAATAAAATAAAATAAAATAAAATAAAATAAAATAAAATAAATAAAATAAAATAAAATAAAAGGAATTTCCAGAAATTTGGGTTTAAAAAAAAGGGAGAAATTGGGAAAAATGGGGAAATTGTTGAAACCGGGCGGAATTTCCGATTCCCAGGAATTCCAGGTGAGCGGAGCCGGGCGGGTTCTGCAGATTTGGGACGTTCCAGGTGCTCCCGGACTGACGGGAAATTCGATTTTTCCCCTTTTTTTGGGATTTTCAGGGCCCGGTTTGGTCTCTGCCCCTCCCGGGCTCGGCACCGGCACCGCCCGGACCCGCCTGGGAACAAACCCCTAAAAAATGGAAAAATTCAAAATTCACCATTAAAATGAAAGGCGATTTGAGCCCCGGCCCGGCCCTTCCTGGTTCGCCCCTTCTTTGGCCTTTTCTCCTTTCTTTACCCCCATTTCCCCACCTCGGCCTTCCCCGCACCATTTAATTTTATTTTTATTCAATTTTATTTTATTCTTTATTTTTACTTTTATTTTTATTTTAATTTCTTATTATTTTCTTATTTTTATTTTATTTCTATCTCTATTTTTATTTTCTATTTCTTTTTCTATTTTATTCTAATTTTATTTCTATTTCTATCTCTATTTTATTTTTATTTCTATTTCTATTCTTCTATTCTATTTCTTTCTATTTCTTTTATTTTATTTATTATCTAATTTGTATTTCTATTTATTTTATTTCTATTCTATTTCTATTTCTTTCTATTTCTATTTCTATTTCTTATTTCTATTTCTATTTCTATTTCTATTTCTATTCGCATTTCTTCTATTCTATTTTTATTTCTAAGTTATTTCAATTTTAGCTATTTCTATTTCTTATTTCTATCTCTATTTTTATTTCTATTTCTATTTCTAATTTATTTCTATTTCTATTTCTATCTCTATTTCTATTTCTATTTTTTTTTAATTTTATTTGTATATTTTTTATTTTTTTAATTTTTTTATCCCGAGCCCACCTCGAGTCCCCTAATGCTGCGAGCGGGTAGTGATCCCACCTCCCTCCTCCCTCCTTTCCTCCTCCTCCTCCTCCTCCTCCTCCTCCTCCCCAGCCACCAAACCACTTTCGCCAATTCTCCACCTCTTTACGGCCACGGAAGAATTTTTAATTTATTATTATTTTTTTTTTTCCCCCCCGATGCGGGTTTGGATTTTTTCCCATTTTTTTCCCCCCCCTTTTCCCCCCCTCTCTCTCCCGGACCAATGAACGAACCCCCGCCCTCCGCGTCAGCCGCTCCATCCCCGGGCCCGGGGGGCGCCTCGGAGCCTTTTAAAGGCCGGGGGGACCCCCCTGGGCAGCGCCGAGCCCCTTCCCCATGCCCCGGCCCCCCATGCAGCCCCCGGGCCTCGAGGGGCTCCTTCCTGCGGGCGCCCAACCCCGGGGGCTGCTTCCTCCTCCTCCTCCTCCTCCTCCTCCTCCTCCTCCTCCTGCTGCCGGGATGAACCCCGCGTTCCCCCCGGAGCCGCCCCCGGAGCCCCCCAAGCCCCCTCCGGCCCCGCTGCCCTACGGTTGTTTCTATTCGTGCCGCCTGGCTCGGGGCTCGCTCCAAGGGGGTCCCGGCCCCCCCGGACCCTTCCCCGCCACCACCGAGAAATTCCTGGAGCCTCCCGCGGGCACCGAGGAGTTCCCGAGCCGCCCCGGCGAGTTCGCCTTCTACCCGGGCTACGGAGCCTCGTACCCGGCCGTGCCCGCCGCCTTCCTGGACGTGCCCGTGGTGCCCGCGCTGGCAGAGCCGCGGGCCGAGGCGCTGCTGGGCCCCGAAGGGGGGTTCGGGCCGTGCCCCCAGCCCTGGGCGCTGGGAGGGGGCTGGGCTGGGCAGAGGTGCTGCCCCAAGGAGCAGGGCCCGGCAGGATTCCTGCTCAAACCGCACCTGGCAGGTACGGCGGGCAACCAGGGGTTAAACCTGGCTGGGATTGGGGGGGGGGCGGTGCGGGCAGGGAGGGGTTAAACCGGGATGGGATTGGGGGGGTGGGGCAGGGAGGGGTTAAACCGGGCTGGGGATTGCGAGGGTGAGGGCACGGAGGGGTTAAACCGGGATGGGGTTGGGGGGGCCGGGGGGTACGGGCTGGGTAGGGGCAGGGAGGGGTTAAACCGGGATGGGGTTGGGGGGGTACGAGGGCACGGAGGGGTTAAATCGAGCTGGGGTAAGGGGGACAGGGAGGGGTTAAACCCGGCTGGGATTGGGGTGGGTGAGGGCACGGAGGGGTTAAACCGGGATGGGATTGGGGGGGTCAGGGAGGGGTTAAACCGGGCTGGGATTAGCGCGGGTGAGAGCACGGAGGGGTTAAACCGGGCTGGGGTTGGGGGGGCTGGGGTCCGGGATTAAGGAGAACCGGGATTGGCGCGGGATTGGGTTTTGGGTCGGGGTTAAACCGGGCCGGGATTGGGCTCTGGGTCCGGGTTAAACCGGGCCGGGTTTGGGCTCTGGGTCCGGGTTAAACCGAGCCGGGATTAGCGCGGGTTTAGGCTCTGGGTCGGGGTTAAACCGAGCCGGGTTTGGGCTCTGGGTCCGGGTTAAACCCAGCCGGGTTTGGGCTCTGGGCCGGGTTAAACCGAGCCGGGTTTGGGCTCTGGGCCGGGTTAAACCGAGCCGGGTTTGGGCTCTGGGTCCGGGTTAAACCCAGCCGGGATTGGGCTCTGGGTCCGGGTTAAACCCGGCCGGGTTTGGGCTCTGGGTCGGGGTTAAACCGAGCCGGGTTTGGGCTCTGGGTCCGGGTTAAACCCAGCCGGGTTTGGGCTCTGGGCCGGGTTAAACCGAGCCGGGTTTGGGCTCTGGGCCGGGTTAAACCGAGCCGGGTTTGGGCTCTGGGCCGGGTTAAACCCAGCCGGGTTTGGGCTCTGGGTCCGGGTTAAACCGGGCCGGGTTTGGGCTCTGGGTCGGGTTTAGGGCAGGGGGGATTCGGGGTGTTCTGGGGGGGTTGGGAGGCAAAGCGGGCTGGGGGCCACAAAATAATAATAATAATAATAATAATAGTAATAATAATAGTAATAATAATAATAATAATAATAATAATAATAATAATAATAATAATAATAATAATAATAACGATAATAATAATGTTAATACCGATAAGAATAACCCTAAGAACAAAACCAATAATATAATTTAATTTAATTTAATTTAATTTAATTTAATTGATTTTAATTTATCACGGCCACTCCTGGCTCGGAGCAGGGAGGCAGAGGGTGATTGATGATCACTTATCAGAATTCAAGTGATCATTTATCGGAATTCAGGTGATCTTTTATCGGAATTCAAGTGACAATTATCGGAATTCAATGATCTTTTCTAGGATTTAAATGACAATTAATCGGGATTTCAATGATCTTTTATCGGGATTTAAATGATTATTATCGGGATTTAAATGATCTTTTATCGGGATTTAAATGATCTTTTATCAGGATTTAAATGATTATTAATCGGGATTTAAATGATCTTTTATCAGGATTTAAATGATCTTTTATCAGGATTTAAATGATTATTAATCGGGATTTAAATGATCTTTTATTGGGATTTAAATGATCTTTTATCGGGATTTAAATGATCTTTTATCAGGATTTAAATGATTATTAATCGGGATCTAAATGATCATTCCTGGGGGTTCAGGTGAGATTTTTGGGGTGCAGCGAACCCCACCGGGGTCCAGCCCGGGACATTCTCGGGGCTCCCGGTGCCGTTTCCGACTCCCCAGGGTGGAAAAGTTAAAAAATGCCGGGAATTCACCCCAAATCTTGAAATGCCCACACGGAAAACCTCAAAAATCTCAAATATCGAGAGGGAGAACAGAGAGCTTCGAAATGTTTCAATGCCGAGAGGGAGAAGAGGGAAATTAAAAATATTTAAATATTTAGAGGAGAATGCAGAACTTAAAAATTCTCTAAATACCAAAAGGGAAAATATAGAAATTAAAAATATTTAAATATGGAAAGGGAGAATTTAAAGTTTTAAAACCTTAAAATACTGAGAGAAAAACCACAGAAATTAAATGTATTTAAGTACTGAGAGGGAGAATGGAGAATTTCAGAACCTTTCCACCCCAAGAAGGAGAACATAAAATAATTTTATTTTTTAAATACCGAGAGGGAGAGCGCAGAACTTCAAACCCTGTCAGGATCGAGAGGCGGAATGTAAAAATTGAATTATTTATTATTTATTATATTTATTATTGATATTGAATATTTAGAGGGAGGGGAAACCTTCCCATGGCAGGAGGGAACGAGCCCAACCTGGGGGGGCTCGGCCGGGGGGGTCTGGGGGCCGCAGTGACCCCGCTGTGACCCCGCTCTGTCCCTCTGTGTCCCCCTGTGTCCCTCCATGTCCCCTGTGTCCTCTGTCCCCGCTCTATCCCTGCTCTGTCCCCCCTGTGTCCCCGTCCTGTCCCCACGCTGTCCCCCATTCTATCCCCATTGTCCCCTCTGTCCCCTCTGTCCCCCTGTCCCCCCTCTGTCCCCCCGTGTCCCACTGTCCTCGCTGTCCCCGCTGTCTGTCTGTCCCGCTGTCTGTCCCCGCTGTCCCCGCTGTCTGTCCACGCTGTCTGTCCCTGCTGTCTGTCTGTCCCCTGTCTGTCCCCGCTGTCTGTCTGTCCCGCTGTCTGTCTGTCCCACTGTCTGTCTGTCCCGCTGTCTGTCTGTCCCACTGTCTGTCCCCTGTCTGTCTGTCCCTGCTGTCTGTCCCCGCTGTCTGTCTGTCCCCGCTGTCTGTCTGTCCCGCTGTCTGTCCGCGTCTGTCTGTCCCGCTGTCTGTCCCCGCTGTCTGTCTGTCCCACTGTCTGTCCCCTGTCTGTCCCCGCTGTCTGTCTGTCCCCTGTGTCCCCGCTGTCTGTCTGTCCCCGCTGTCTGTCTGTCCCCGCTGTCTGTCTGTCCCACTGTCTGTCCCGCTGTCCCCGCTGTCCGTATGTCCCACTGTCTGTCCCGCTGTCTGTCCCACTGTCTGTCCCGCTGTCTGTCCCCGCTATCTATCTGTCCCCGCTGTCTGTCTGTCCCACTGTCGCTGTCTGTCCCGCTGTCTGTCCCGCTGTCTGTCCGCTGTCTGTCTGTCCCGCTGTCTGTCCCCGCTGTCTGTCTGTCCCCGCTGTCTGTCTGTCCCGCTGTCTGTCCCGCTGTCCGTCCCTCTGTCTGTCCGTGTGTCCCGGCAGAGGCGGCGGGCCCGTGTCCCGGGGAGGGCGGTGTCCTGCGGCGGCCCCGCAAGAAGCGCGTTCCCTACAGCAAGGCGCAGCTGCGGGACCTGGAGCAGGAGTTCGCCCGCGGCCGCTTCATCACCCGCGAGCGGCGCCGCAAGATCGCGGCGGGGACGCGGCTGAGCGAGCGCCAGGTCACCATCTGGTTCCAGAACCGCCGCGTCAAGGACAAGAAGGTGCTGGCCAAGGGCAAGGCCGCCACCGCCGCTGCCACCCCCTGAGGGCACCCCGGGGCACCGGGACCGCCCCTCGGCACCGGGATCCCTGTGTGTCACAGGGACCCTGAGGGCACCCGGGGACCGGGACCGCCGCTCGGCACGGGATCCCCGAGTGCACCGGATCACCGCGGACGGGATCCCGTGCACAGGGACCCGAGGGCACCCCGGGGCACCGGGACCGCCCCTCGGCACCGGGATCCCCGAGTGGCACCGGGATCACCGCTGGGCACCGTGATCCCCACGTGGCACCGGGATCGCCGCTGGGCACCGGGATCCCCGTGTGTCACAGGGACCCCCTGAGGGCACCCCGGGGCACCGGGACCGCCCCTCGGCAGCGGGATCCCCGCCTGGCACCGGGATAGCCCCTCGGCACCGGGGGGCACCGTCATCCCCACCCGGCACCGGGATCCCCGTGTGTCACAGGGACCCCCGTTCGACACCGGGACCGCCCCTCGGCACCGGGGGTACCGTCATCCCCGCGTGGTACCGGGATCCCCGCGTGGTACCGGGACCGCCCCTCGGCACCGGGATCCCCGAGTGGCACCGGGATCGCCCCTCGGCACCGGGGGGCACCGTCATCCCCACCCGGCACCGGGATCCCCGCGTGGTACCGGGACACGGCCATCCCTGCCTGGCACCGGGATCCCCGCTCGGCACCGGGATCCCCGCTGGGCACCGGGGGGCACCGCCTGGGACAGGGACCCCCGATCTGCACCGGGATCCCCGCGTGGCACAGGGACACCGCCATCCCCGCGTGGCACCGGGGGGCACCGCCACGCCCGCTCGGCACCGGAACCCCCGCGTGTCACAGGGACCCCCGCGTGGCACCGGGATCCCCGATTGCACCGGGATCCCCGATCTGCACCGGGATCCCCGATCTGCACCGGGATCACCGCTGGGCACCGTCATCCCCACCCGGCACCGGGATCCCCGAGTGGCACCGGGACACGGCCAGCCCTGCCTGGCACCGGGATCACCGAGTGGCACCGGGACCCCCGCTCGGCACCGGGATCACCGCTGGGCACCGGGGGGCACCGCCTGGGACAGGGACCCCAGATCTGCACCGGGATCCCCGATTGGCACCGGGACCCCCGATTGGCACCGGGACCCCCGCGTGGCACCGGGATCCCCGATTGGCACCGGGACCCCTGTTTGTCACAGGGACCCTCACATGGCACCGGGACACCGGGACCCCCGTTTGTCCCCCGGGGAGTGAAGGGACCCCCCCGTTTGTCACAGGGACCCCCAGCTGTCCCTTGTGGGGTGAGGGGACACGGGGACACCTTTTTGTCATCGGGACACCCCCGTTTGTCACCGGGACCCCCCAGTTGTCCCCCGGGGAGTGAAGGGGACACCCCGGTTGTCACCAGGACTCCCCCGTTTGTCCCCAGGACCCCCGGTTTGTCCCCACCCCCCAAGGACGGACCCTCCCCGTGCCCCTCCCCCTCCCCGAGCGCTCCAAAGACCCCAAAATCCCAAAATCCCCAAAACCCCAAAAACCCCAAAACCCCAAAACCCAAAGACCCCAAACCCCAAAACCCCAAAATCCCCGGAATTGCCCCCAAAACCGCTCGGGGGGGCCCTGAGGGGAAAAGAACAAAAAGGGTTAAAAAATACCAAAAGGGACGATCCGAGCTCATCGGGGGGGGAACAAACCAATTCATCAATTAATCAATTAATCAATCAATCAATTAATCAATCAATCAATCAATCAATTAATGAATTCATGAATGAATCAATTAATGAATTCATTAATCTATCAATCAATTAATGAACTCATGAATGAATCAAATAATGAATTCATTAATCAATCAATCAATTAATCAATTAATCAATTCATGAATGAATCAATAATGAATTCATTAATCAATCAATTAATCAATTAATGAATTCATTAATCAATCAATTAATCAATTCATGAATTCATGAATGAATCAATAATGAATTCATTATCAATCAATTAATCAGTTCATGAATTCATGAATGAATCAATTAATGAATTCATTAATCAATTAATCAATTCATGAATTCATGAATGAATCAATTAATGAATTCATTAATCAATCAATTAATCCATTAATGAATTCATGAATGAATCAATTAATGAATTCATTAATCAATCAATTAATCAATTCATGAATTCATGAATGAATCAATTAATGAATTCATTAATCAATCAATTCATCAATTCATGAACTCATGAATGAATCAATTAATGAATTAATGAATCAATCAATTAATCAATTAATCAATTCATGAATTAATCAATTAATTCATTAATCAATCAATTAATCAATTCATGAATTCAAGAATGAATCAATTCATGAATTCATGAATGAATCAATTCATGAATTCATGAATGAATCAATTATCAATGAATGAATTCATGAATGAATCAATTCATCAATTCATGAACTCATGAATTAATCAATTAATCAATCAATTAATCAATTAATGAAAACGGAATGTACAGGACGCACGTAGCACCCAGGTATAAAGGCACGTACTGCTTGATTATTAGCTATTATTATTATTATTATTATTAATTATTATTATTATTTTAATTTCCTCTACAACCCCCCCTGCCCCCGCCCATATTTCGCTTTATTTGATTTTTTTGGCGCTTTTGGAATGTTTGTGATTTTCTGTGTCTGCCCTGCACGAGTCCAGCCCCGGGTGGAATTGTAAAAACAATAAAATAGAAAATAGAAAATAGAAAATAGAAACATTTCTAACCTCAGGAATCGGCTCCCATCGCTGTGTCCGACACAATCCGGGAATTCCAGCCCGAAAATTCCCTTTTTTTGGGGATATTTAGAGAACAATCGGCTCCCATCGCTGTGTCCGACACAATCCGGGAATTCCAGCCCCGAAAATTCCCTTTTTTTGGGGTTTTTAGAGAACAATCGGCTCCCATCGCTGTGTCCGACACAATCCGGGAATTCCAGCCCGAAAATTCCCTTTTTTGGGGATATTTAGAGAACAATCGGCTCCCATCGCTGTGTCCGACACAATCCGGGAATTCCAGCCCCGAAAATTCCCTTTTTTGGGGGTTTTTAGAGAACAATCGGCTCCCATCGCTGTGTCCGACACAATCCGGGAATTCCAGCCCGAAAATTCCCTTTTTTTGGGGGTTTTTTAGAGAAATCCACACGGAAAATAAAATTATTTGGGTTGGTGGTGGAGTAGAAGAACTGGGGAGAAATGAAAATATAGAAATAAATATATGAATGAAATATAGAAATGAAATATATGAATGAAATATAGAAATAAAATATATGAATGAAATATAGAAATGAAATATATGAATGAAATATAGAAATGAAATATAGAAATAAATATATGAATGAAATATAGAAATGAAATATTATGAATGAAATATAGAAATGACATATAGAAATAAATATATGAATGAAATATAGAAATGAAATATATGAATGAAATATAGAAATTAAATATAGAAATAAATATATGAATGAAATATAGAAATAAAATATATGAATGAAATATAGAAATGAAATACAGAAATGAAATATATGAATTAAATATAGAATAAATAGATAGAAATAAATATATGAATAATATAGAATAATATATAGGAATAAATATAAGAAATAAAATATATGAATTAAATATAGAAATTAAATACAGAAATAAATATATGAATGAAATATAGAAATAAATATAGAAATGAAATGTATAAATAAATATAGAAATAAATATAGAAATAAATATATAAATTAAATATATAAACGAAGTGTATAAATGAAATATATGAATTAAATATATGAATGAAATATAGAAATAAATATAGCAATAAATATATGAATGAAATGAATATAGAAATGAAATATAGAAAAATATATGAAAGAAATATAGAAATGAAATATAGAAATAAATATATGAATTAAATATAGAAATAAATATAGAAATAAATATTAAATTATTATTTAAATATGAAATATAGAAATAGTAAATATAGAGAATGAAATATAGAAATGAAATAGATGAATGAAAATATAGAAATGAAATCTGAGAAATAAATATAGAAATAAAATATATGAATTAAATATATAAACGAAGTGTAGAAATGAAATATATGAATGAAATATAGAAATAAATATAGAAATAAATAGAGAAATAAAATATAAAAATGAAACATAGAAATGAAAATATATGAATAAATAGATAATTAAATATATGAATTAAATAGATAAAATATAATATAGAAATGAATATAGACACAAGGTATATAAATTAAATATAGAAATTAAAT
The DNA here is from genome assembly GCF_022539315.1 of Serinus canaria. NCBI lineage: Eukaryota > Metazoa > Chordata > Aves > Passeriformes > Fringillidae > Serinus > Serinus canaria. Next base: position 464,045 of record NC_066340.1, read on the forward strand.
CTATAAAAATTAGATCTATAAATAAGTAGATAAATTAAATATAGAAATGAAATATAGAAATTAGATATATAAACTAAAAATAGAAATGAAACATTTAAACTAATATAGAAATTAAAATTTAAAATATATGATAAGTAGATTATAAATATATAAACTAAATCTATTAATGAAATGGATTCATTAAAGCTATAAATTGAATACATTAATGAAATACAGAAATGAAATATTTGGGGATTTCTATTTTTTTCCTCTGTAATTTTTTTTTAATTTTATTTTATTTTATTGTTTTTATTTATTTTATGTGTAATTTTTATTGTATTTTATTTTTATTTCATTTATTTTATTTCTTTATTATGGTATTTATTTTTATTTTATTTTATTTATTTTTATTTTATTTTTATTTTAATTTATTTTTATTTTAGTTTATTCTATTATTTTTATTTTATTTATCTATTTATTCCCCCCCTCGGGGGCAGCCCCACCCCTGAGGATTTCCCTCCCCCCTCAAAATTTGAATTATTTCTGATTTTCCCCCATTTTTAACCTGCCCAACCTCACCAAAAGTTCCTTTTTCCCCCTTTTTTCCCCCCAAAATGACCCCAATTTTTCATTTCACCCCCACCCCGACCCCATTTCCCCTTTGACCTTTGACCTTTGACCTTTGACCCTTTCCCTTCCGGCGCCGCCATCTTTCCGAGGGGGCGGAGCCCTTCCTGCTCGGGCGCCGATTGATGACGTCAGACGTCGCGCTCCATGATGTTGACGCGGCGCGCTCGAGGCGTTATGCGGCGCGCTCGATGACGTCACGCGTCGCGCTCGATGACGTCTCCGCAGCGACAGCGGCGGCGGCGGCGGCGGGGCCGGGATGCACCGGCGGGGGGTGGGGGCGGGGGCGATCGCCAGGAGGAAACTGACCGAGGTCAGCGGGACGGGGACCGGGACAGGGGACACGGGACAGACCGGGGGACAGGGGACAGGCCGGGGGACACGGGACAGGCCGGGGGACACGGGACAGACCGGGGGACAGGGGACAGGCAGAGCGCGGGCCCGGGCGGGCTCGGGGCTCGGTGCGGGGCTGGGAGCCGTGAGGGGACCCCCAGAGTCCGGCCCGGGGAGCGGGGCCAGAGCCGGGCGTGGGCCCAGAGCCCGCGGGGAGGGCGGGACGGGACCCGCGGGGAGCGGGAACGGGACCGGGACCGGGATCGGGATCCTCGGGGAGCGGGATCCTCGGGGATCGGGGCTGTCCCGGTTCGGGTCTGTCCCAGTTCGGGTCTGTCCCGGTTCGGGGCTGTCCCGGTTCGGGGCTGGCCCGCCCTGGCCGTGCCCTCACGCGCTCTCCCCCCAGGCCAAGTACAAGGAGCGGGGCACGGTCCTGGCTGAGGATCAGCTGGCCCAGGTGGGCATTCCTGCCCTGTCCCATCCCTGTCCCCATCCCTGTCCCATCCCTGTCCCTGTCCCATCCCTGTCCCCATCCCCGTCCTATCCCTGTCCCATCCCTGTCATTGTCCCTGTCCCCATCCCTGTCCCTGTCCCCATCCCTGTCCCTGTCCCTCCATTCCCAGCCCATCTCCCGTTGCCGTTTCCCAGTTCCCATCCTGCTCTTCCCCTGTCCCCCTCCCCGTGCCCATCCCGCTGTGTCCCCGTGTCCCTCTGTCCGTCTGTCTGTCTGTCCCAGATGTCCAAGCAGCTGGAGACGTTCCGCACCCACCTGCAGCCCTTTGCCAGCAAGCACAGCCCAGCCCATGGCATCCCAGCTGTCCCCACTCCTGTCCCCATTCCCGCTGTCCCTGTGTCCCTGTGACCCAGCCCTGGCCCCATGTCCCATCTGTCCGTCTGTCTGTCTGTCCCAGATGTCCAAGCAGCTGGAGACGTTCCGCACCCACCTGCAGGCCTTTGCCAGCAAGCACAAGCAGGAGATCCGGCGCAGCCCCGAGTTCCGCCTGCAGTTCCAGCACATGTGCGCCGCCATCGGCGTCGACCCGCTGGCCTGTGAGACTGGGGACACTGGGGACACTGGGGGACACTGGGGACACTGGGGGACACTGGGGGACACTGGGGACAGGGACAACACGGGGACAGGGGGACAGGGGGACAGAGGGACAGGGGACAGGGACAACATGGGGACAGGGACAGGGGACAGCACAGGGACAGGGAGGGACAGCATGGGGACAGGGATGGGGACAGGGGGGGACTGGGGGACAGGGATGGGGGGGACAGGGGGACACCATAGGGACAGAGGACTGGGGGGGACACCATGGGGACAGGGGGGAATGGGTGGGGACAGGGGACTGGGGGGAAACCGTGGGGACAGAGGGGACATTGGGGGTACAATGGGGGGGACAGGGATGGGGGGGACAAGAGGGGGACAGCAGGGGGACAACGGGGGGGAACAGGAGGGGGATAAGGGGGGGACAGGAGGACAACCACAGGGGACAGGGGACAGGGGAGGACACCATGGGGACAGGAGGACAGCAATGGGGGGGACAGCAATGGGGAGGACAACAGGGGGACAGGAGGACAGCAATGGGGGGACAGTGAGGGGACAGCAGTGGGGGGATAGCAGTGGGGGGGACAGCCGGGGGACAATGAGGGGACAGCAATGAGGGGACAGTGAGGGGACAGCCATGGCCTGGCCCGGGGTGGCAGCGCTGTCCCTGCCCCAGCCGGGAAGGGTTTCTGGGCCGAGGTGCTCGGGGTCGGAGATTTCTACTACGAGCTGGGAGTGCAGATCATCGAGGTGTGCCTGGCACTGCGGCACCGCAACGGAGGTGGGCACCGGGCACCGGGCACCGGGGGGGGGACACTGAGCTGGGGGGACACTGAGCTGGGGGGGACACTGAGCTTGGGGACACTGAGCTGGGGGGGGACACTGAGCTGGGGGGGACATGGAGCCGGGGGGGACACTGATCCCAGGGGGACACTGAGCTGGGGGGACACTGAGCTTGGGGACACTGAGCTTGGGGACACTGAGCTGGGGGGGACACTGAGCTTGGGGACACTGAGCTGGGGGGGACACTGAGCTGGGGGGGACACTGAGCTGGGGGGACACTGAGCCAGGGGGACATTGATCCCAGGGGGGACACTGAGCTGGGGACAGTGAGCTTGGGGACACTGAGCTGGGGGGACATGGAGCCAGGGGGACACTGATCTGGGGGGACACTGAGCCAGGGAATCCACTAAGTCAGGGATCCACTGATCCTGGGAAATCCACTGAGCCAGGGATCACCTCATCCAGGGATCCACTGATCCCCTGGGAATCCTGGGATGATCCCGGGAGTGGTGGAGCTGGGAATGCCCTGGGAATTCCATGGGAATCCCGGGATGATCCTGGGAGGGACGGGGCTGGGAATCCCCTGGGAATCCCCTGGGAATCCTGGGATGATCCCGGGAGTGGTGGGGCTGGGAATGCCCTGGGAATTCCATGGGAATCCTGGGATGATCTTGGGAGGGGCGGGGCTGGGAATCCCCTGGGAATCCCATGGGAATCCCCTGGGAATCCTGGGATGATCCCGGGAGTGGTGGAGCTGGGAATGCCCTGGGAATTCCATGGGAATCCCGGGATGATCCTGGGAGTGGTGGGGCTGGGAATGCCCGGGGATGATCCCTGGGAATCCCTGGGAATGCCCCGGGATGATCCCGGCTGCGCTGCAGGGCTGATCACGCTGGAGGAGCTGCAGCAGCAGGTGCTCAAGGGCCGCGGGAAATTCGCGCAGGACGTCAGCGCGTGAGTGCGGGAGGGGCTGGGGATCCCCGGGAATTCCCTCGGGAATCCCTGTGGGAGTGGGGATTGGGAATGCCCTGGGAATCTGTGTGGGAGTGGGGCTGGGAATTCCTGGGAATCCCTCGGAAATCTGTGTGGGAGTGGGGGATTTGGAATTCCTGGGAATGCCGGTGTGTCCCAGGGATGAGCTGGGGATCCCTGTGTGGGAGCGGGGGGTCGGGAATTCCCAGGAATTCCCGGTTGGAATTCGGTGTGTCCCAGGGATGACCTGGGGATCCCTGTGGGTGAGCGGGGGGTCGGGAATTCCCAGGAATTCCCGGTTGGAATTCCCGGTGTGTCCCAGGGATGACCTGGTGCGGGCCATCAAGAAGCTGAAGGTGCTGGGCAGCGGCTTCGGGCTGATCCCGGTGGGGGGGACGGTGCTGGTGCAGTCGGTGCCGGCCGAGCTCAGCATGGACCACAGCGTGGTGCTGCAGCTGGCCGAGGTGGGATACTGGGAATGATACTGGGAATACTGGGAATACTGGGAATACTGGGATTGGGCCACAGCGTGGTGCTGCAGCTGGCCGAGGTGGGAATGATACTGGGAATACTGGGAATACTGGGAATACTGGGATTGGGAATGGCTCAGGGAATGGACCACAGCGTGGTGCTGCAGCTGGCCGAGGTGGGAATGATACTGGGAATGATACTGGGAATACTGGGATTGGGAATGGACCACAGCGTGGTGCTGCAGCTGGCCGAGGTGGGAATGGCACTGGGAATACTGGGATTGGGCCACAGCGTGGTGCTGCAGCTGGCCGAGGTGGGATACTGGGAATACTGGGATTGGGAATGGCTCAGGGAATGGACCACAGCGTGGTGCTGCAGCTGGCCGAGGTGGGATACTGGGAATACTGGGAATACTGGGAATGGTTGAGCAGGAATTCCTGGTGTTTCCCTAAAAATCCGGGATTGGGCTGGACTGGGATGGGAGCGAGGGCTCCCCCCCCTCTGAGGGAATTCCCTGGGTTTTGGTTTTCCAGAAGAAAGGATTTGTGACGGTCAGCGAGATCCGGGAGAGCCTCGGCTGGGAGACCGAGAGAGCCAAGCAGGTGCTGGTAGGTGGGAAACTGGGAAGGGGAATTTGGGAATGGGAACTGGGAATGGGAACTGGGAATGGGGAATTTGGGAATGGGGAATGGGAATGGGGAATTTGGGAATGGGAATGGGAATGGGGAATGGGAATGGGGAATTTGGGAATGGGGAATGGGAATGGGAAACTGGGAATGGGGAAACTGGGAATGGGGAAACTGGGAATGGGGAAACTGGGAAGGGGGAACTGGGAATGGGGAATTTGGGAATGGGGAACTGGGAATGGGGAAACTGGGAGTGGGGAACTGGGAGTGGGGAACTGGGAATGGGGGACTGGGAATGGGGAATTTGGGAATGCGAACTGGGAATGGGGAATTTGGGAATGGGAACTGGGAATGGGTTGGTAATGGGAACAGCAACAGCAACTCTGCACATCCCAGTCCATCCCCAGTCATTCCCAGTCCATTCCCAATCCCGTTTTTCCCACTTTTCCCACTGTTTTTCCCCCCCAGGACCACCTGCTGAAGGAGGGCATGGCCTGGCTGGCTCCCATTCCCATTCCCAATCCCGTTTTCCCATCATTTTTCCCATTATTTTTCCCAGGACCACCTGCTGAAGGAGGGCATGGCCTGGCTGGACGCGCAGGCTCCGGCCGAGCCGCAGTTCTGGCTGCCCGCGCTCTTCTCGGAGCTGCACGGCCAGGAGGGCACGGCCGGGCCCTGACTGCCCCGGGAATAACCCCTGGATCCTCGGGAATACCCCCTGGAACCCCTGGAACCCCGGGAACACCCCCTGGATCCTCGGGAATACCCCCTGGATCCTTGGGAATAACCCCTGGAACCCCGGGAACACCCCCTGGATCCTTGGGAATCCCCCTGGAATCCCAGGAATAACTCCTGAAAACCCGGGAATAACCCCTGGCACCCCAGGAATACCCCCTGAAGTCCTTGGGATTACCCCCTGGAATTCCAGGAATCCCCCCTGGAATCCCTCCTGGGATCCCTCTTGGGGTCCTCGGGATCTCTCCTGGAATCCCCTCTTGGATCCCCCCCAGGATCCTCAGGATTCCCCCCTGGAATTCCTCCTGGGATCCCCCCTGGATCCTTGGGATCTATCCTGGGATCCCCCCCTGGAATCCCTCCCAGGATCTTTGGGATCTCCCCTGGGATATTTGGGATCTCTCCCGGGATCCTCAGGACTCCCCCCTGGAATTCCCCCTGGGACCCCCCCCCCTGGATCTTTGGGATCTCTCCTGGATCCCCCCTAGATCCCCCCAGGAATTCCTCCTGGGATCCCCCCCCCCCTGGATCTTTAGGATCTCTCCTGGGATCCTCCTGGGATCTCCCTGGGACCCCTCCCCCCTGGATCTTTGGGATCTCTCCCGGGATCTTTGGGATCTCTCCCGGGATCTTTGGGATCTCTCCCGGGATCTCTCCTGGGATCTTTGGGATCTCTCCCGGGATCCCTCCCATCCCCGGGATCCCAGGGACAGCAGGAGCTGCAATAAAAGTTTTGTACGAAATTCCTGAGCTTGGGAAGTTCTGTGGGATCGACCCCTGCTGGGATCCCGGCCGGGTTTGGGGTGGAAACGTCCCAGATTCTGGAAAAAAAGCAGGATTTGAATGGGAGATGGGATTTCCCCTCTGGAATTTTGGGAAAATTCTGGGCAAGGTTCATCCCGTCGGAATTCCCGCCGAGGGACAGCGCTGGGTTCTGCCAAAACAAAACTTTATTGCACAAAGAAAAAACCAAAAAAAAATTAAAATAAAAAAAGGAAACACCCCCCCAAAAAAAAAAACCCAAAAAATCCCAAACTGAGAAAAAAAAAAACCTGGGAATTCTTGGAATTCTGTACAAAAAAACCAGCGGAGATCTCTGAGGGCGGGTTTTGTTTCCGGCGCCGTCCCAGCCCCTAAAAATCCGTGGGTGAAAAATGTCCCTGGCTGGGGGCTGGCACTGGGGACAGGGACAGGGACACGGGGGGGACAGGGGGGGCACACGCCATTCCCAGCCCTGGAAAAGCTGCCCAGCCCCTCCCAGGGGTGACAGAGGTGACAGGAGGTGACAGAGGTGGCACCTGCCCAGCCCCACCCAGGGGTGACAGAGGTGACAGAGGTGGCATGTTCCAGCCTGCCCAGCTCCCCCCAGAGGTGACAGAGGTGGAACCTGCCCAGCCCCCCCCAGAGGTGACAGAGGTGGCACCTGCCCAGCCCCACCAGGGGTGACAGAGGTGACAGAGGTGGCACCTGCCCAGCCCCCTCCAGGGGTGACAGAGGTGGCACCTGCCCAGCCCCTCCAGGGGTGACAGAGGTGACAGAGGTGGCACCTGCCCAGCCCCACCCAGGGGTGACAGAGGTGGCACCTGCCCTTCACCTGCGGGGTGGCAGCTCCGCCTCCCCTCGAGGGTTAAACCCAAACCAGCCCCGGGGCAAAGAATTCCCAAAGGTTTTTTGGGAAAAGCAAGAAAATTCCCCATTTTCCACCAGGGAATATTCCCCGTTTTCAACCAGGAAAATCCCCAATTCCCACCAGAGAAATTCCCATTTTCAACCAGGAAAATCCCCAATTCCCAGCAGGAAAATTCCCCAATTCTCACCAGAGAAATTCCCATTTTCCACCAAGAAAATTCCCCATTATCCACCAAGAAAATTCCCCATTTTCCACCAAGAAAATATCCCACTTTCCACCAGGGAAATTCCCCAATTCTCACCAGGAAAATTCCCCATTTTTCACCAGGAAAATCTCCATTTTCCTCCAGGGAAATTCCCCAATTCTCACCAAGAAAATTCCCATTTTCCACCAAGAAAATTCCCATTTTTCACCAAGAAAATTCCCCATTTTCCACCAAGAAAATATCCCACTTTCCACCAGGAAAATTCCCCAATTCTCACCAGGAAAATTCCCCAATTCTCACCAGGAAAATTCCCCAATTCTCACCAGGAAAATTCCCCAATTCTCACCAGGAAAATTCCCCATTTTTCACCAGGAAAATCTCCATTTTCCACCAGAGATATTCCCAATTCTCACCAGGAAAATTCCCATTTTCCACCAGGGAAAATTCCCATTTCCCCCTTCCTGCTGCTGCTGCTGCTGCACTCCCGAATCCTCCCTGGGGATTTGGGGGATTTTGGGATTTTGGGGGATTTGGGGGCTCCTCCTGCCCCTCAGGAGCTTTGGGGATTTTTGGGGATTTTGGGATTTTTGAGGCTCCTCCTGCCCCTCGGGGGCTTTGGGGATTTTGGGGGATTTTGGGGGTTTTTGGGATTTTGGGGGCTCCTCCTGCCCCTCAGGATGAGTCTCTAAGTTGGAAATTCTCCCAGCACCAGCAGGACCCAAACTGGTCCCAAACTGGTCCCAAACTGGGCCGGATTTTGGGCAGTTTTGTGTCCCTAGAATAAAAAGTGAAGCCTTGAGCTCCTGCTGCTCACCCCAGCCCTGCTCCGGGGGGGAATTGTCACCTCCAGCCCGGCCTGGGGGGGGTGGCAGTGCCACTGCCACCTCTCTGTGTCACCCAGGGCACAGCCCCTGCCCTCAGCAGCGCCAGGGACCCCAAAAACACCGAATTTCCCCCAAATTTGGCAGAGGGAGTCCGGCTGGAATTGTCCCCGTTGGGGTGGCAGCAGGGAGGGGAGGGGACAGGAGGGGACAGCCGAGGTGGGGACAGAGAATTCCAAAGCAGCTCCAGCAGGAGGAAAGCCCTGCCAAAAGCTCAGCTGGATATTCCAGAAATAAACCACGAGCATTTCTCCTCATCCTCTCCCTTCCCCAAAGCTCCAGGCTGAACCAATCCATGGATTCCTGCCGTTCCCATTTTTCCACAGGGAGTCTCCAAAGAGTAAAATTTTGGGGATGGAGCCCCAAATTCCAGCAGGGAGAATTCCTTTCTCTTTGGTTTGCCTGGAAGAAAGAGACCAGGGAGGCCCCAGCTCTCCCAAATCCCACCTGGATTATCCAAACTCCAGGGAAAAGTTCCCTCCCTACCCAGGAGCAGAAAAGCTCTCAAGGATTTGCAGTCTAGAGCTCTTTAATCAAAAAAAAAAAAACAAAACAAAAAAACCTGGAAAAAAAAAACATTAAAACCAACCAAAACAAACCAAAAAAAAAAAAAAAGAAAAATAAAACAAAATAAAAGAAAAAAAAAAAAAACAACCAACCCAACCAGTGTAGGTGTCCTCCAAAAAACCCCCAAAAAAAACCTGATGCCACATGCCAGGAAGTACCTTTGTCCAAGAGGAGCCTGTCCCGAGCTTGGCTTTGTCTCTTTTTTTTTTTTTGGGGGGGGAAATTCTCCTCGGGGAATCCTCGGGGAACTCTCCTGGCCGTCGGGGAGGGATGGAAGGCGGGAGGGATGGATGGATGGATGGATGGATGGAAGGAAGGCAGGAGGGAGGGATGGAGGAGGAGCCTGCGGCTCTCCCCGCCCCGGCCTGGCTGTGCTGCAGTCCCGGGCCGGACCGGGCCGGACCCTCCCTAGGCCTTGGGGCAGCCCTGGGGCTCGGGCTCGGCCTCTGAGGAGCTGCTCTCCGAGTCCAGCTCGGCGCTGTCCTGCTGCTGCTGCTGCTGCTGCTGCTGCTGCTGCCGCTCCTGCAGCCGCGCCCGCAGCGCCTGCAGCCGCCCCAGCAGCGCCTGGTAATCGAAGTGACCGCGCTTCTCCCCGAAAGGGTCCTGGAACAGAGCGGGGAAAATGGGGAGAAATGGGGTGAGGGGATGGGAAAAGGGGGAAAAATTGGGGAAAAAGGGACAGGGTGGCGGGGGGGGGAACTGGGGGAAGGGAATGGGGGGACAAGGGGGGGGGAGGGGGAAAAGAGGGGGAGGGAAATGGGGGGAGAAAAAGGACCGGGAAAGGGTGAGGGGATGGGGAAATGGGGAGGGAAAAAGGGAGGTGAGGGGCTGGGAAAATGGGGTGAAGAAAAAGGGGGAACGGTGTGAGGGGCTGGGAAATGGGGAAAGAAAGGGGGAGGGGATGGGAAGGAAATGGGGGGAAAAAAGGGGGACAGCGGAACAGGGTGTGAGGGCGTGGATGGGGAAAAAGTGGGGGGCAAAAGGGGGGCAAGGAAATGGGGGGCAAAGGGGAAAACAAGGGGGAGGATAAGGGTGGTTGAGGGGAAGGGGAAGGGAAATGGGGGGACCAACGAGGAGGGAGGGGATGGGAAGGAAAAAAAAACGGGGGGGAACAAAAGTCGGGAAAGGGGTGAGGGATGGGAAAAGGGGGGACAATGGAGTGTTGCGGGGGAGGGGACAAGGGGGGAGGAAAGGGTGCGGGAGAGGGGAGGGAGAAAAGGGCGGAAGGGAAAGGCGTGGGAGGGTGGTGGTGGGAAATGGGGGAAGGGACAGGGGGAAATGCGGGGAGGGAAAAAAAAGCGGGGAAAGGAGTTTGAGGGCAGGATGGGAAAGGGGGCGAAAAGGGGTATGAGGGTGGGAAATGGGAGGGAAAATGGGCGGGGAGGGGGGGAAGGAAAAGGGGGAAATGGGTGGGGAGGGGGATGGGAACTGGGGGGGGGGAAATGGGGGGAAAAGGGGGAAATGGGGGGGAAATGGAGGAAAGGGGGGGGGAAATGGGGGGGAAAGGGGGGAAGAAAAAGGGGGAAAGCGGTGAGGGGTGGGGAGAAAGGGGGATGGGGGGGAAAGGAAGGTGGGAAATGGGGGAAAATGGGGGGAAAAGGGTAGGGATGGGGAGGGGGGAAAGGAGGGAAAAGGGTTGTCACGGGTGAGGGTGGGAAATGGGGGAGGAAATGGGGGGGAGAAGGGGAAGGAAAAGGGGGAAAAGAAGGGTGAGGGGAGGGGAAAATGGGGGAGAAAGAATGGGGGAGAAAAGAGAAAGGGGGTAGAAAAAGGGAGGAGGAAAAAAAAGGGGGAAAAGGGCGAGGGGTGAGTGGGTGGGAACGAGGGAAAACGGGGGGAACGGACAGGGGGAAAGGGGGAAAAGAGAGGGGGAAAGTGGGGGAGGAAAGGGGGGGAAAAAGGGGGGGGGAAAGGGGCGGAAATTGGGGGAAAAAGGGGGAAAAAGGGCAGGGGTGAGGGGATGGGAAAATGGGGGAAAAGGGGGGGGGAAATGGGGAAAAATGGGAGAAAAGGGCAGGGGTGAGGGGGGGAAATGGGGGGAAAAGGGGAAATGGGGAAAACGGTACATCTGTCCCCCCCATCTGTCCCCAGCTGTGTCCCACATCTGTCCCCAGCTGTGTCCCACATCTGTCCCCAGCTGTCCCAGCCGTGCCCCTCACCTGCATGGTCTGGCCCTGCAGGTGCAGCCTCTCCTTGCAGACGCCCTCGTAGAAGTCCAGGTACTCCATGAAGGATTTCTCCATCACCCCCCTGCAGGGACAGAGGGGACACGGGGACACGGTCAGCATGGCCCTGGGGACACTGCGGGGCACCATGGGCAGGGGACAGAGCCCAGGGGACAGAGCCCTGGGGAGGGGACAGAGCCAAGAGAGGGGACAGAGCCAAGAGAGGGGACAGAGCCAGGGAGGGGACAGAGCCCTGGGGACAGGACAGAGCCAAGAGAGGGGACAGAGCCTGGGGAGGGGACAGGACAGAGCCCTGGGGACGGGACAGAGCCTGGGGAGGGGACAGAGCCTGGGGAGGGGACAGAGCCAGAGGACAGGACGGAGCCCAGGGGACAGAGCCTGGGAAGGGGACAGGACAGAGCCAAGAGAGGGGACAGAGCCAAGAGAGGGGACAGAGCCAGGGGAGGGGACAGGACAGAGCCCAGGGGACAGGACAGAGCTGGAGAGGGGACAGAGCCTGGGGAGGGGACAGGACAGAGCCCTGGAGAGGGGACAGAGCCCTGGGGAGGGGACAGGACAGAGCCCTGGAGAGGGGACAGAGCCCTGGGGAGGGGACAGAGCCAGAGGACAGGACAGAGCCCAAGAGAGGGGACAGAGCCCTGGGGTGGGGACAGAGCCGGGGAGGGGGCAGCACCCAATGTCCCCATCCCCCTGGTGTCCCCATCCTCCCCAGTGCCCCCACCCCCGCGGTGTCCCCCCGGTGTCCCCACCCCCCCGGTGTCCCCAGTGTCCCCTTGCCGTACCGCAGGGGCTCGGGGCAGGGACACTTCCCCTCCAGCATGTCACACACGGCCACGCGGATGGTCTCGTGCCGGATGCACTCGTTGTAGTTCTTGCTGTCCCCGGGGTGCCGCTCCTGGGGACACGGCGGTCAGGGCAGGGCCAGGACTAACCAGGCCTGACCAGGGCAGGGCCAGGACTAACCAGGCCTGACCAGTCCCTAACCAGGGCAGGGCCCGGCCTAACCAGGCCTGACCAGGGCAGGGCCAGGCCTAACCAGGCCTGACCAGTCCCTAACCAGGGCAGGGCCCGGCCTAACCAGGCCTGACCAGTCCGGCCTGACCAGGCCTGACCAGTCCCTGACCAGGCCTGGTCCCAGCTCTGATCAGTCCCTGTCCCATTCCTGACCAGTCCAGAGCCCAGTTCCAGCTTGGAATCCCAGTTAACTCCAGCCTGGGATCCCAATTAGTTCCAGCCTGGAATCCCAGTCAGGCCCAGCCTGCAATCCCAGTCAATTCCAGGCTGCAATCCCAGTTCTAGGCTGGGTTCCCAGCCAGTCCCAGCCATAATCCCAGTCCTAGGCTGGGTTCCCAGTCCCGGGCTGGGTTCCCAGTCCCAGGCTGTAATTCCAGTCCCAGCCATAATCCCAGTCCCAGGCTGGGTTCCCAGTAAATCCCAGCTGCAATCCCAGTCCCAGCCTGGGTTCCCAGTCCCAGGCTGGGTTCCCAGCCAGTCCCAGCCATAATCCCAGTCCCAGGCTGGGTTCCCAGTCCCAGCCTGGATTCCCAGTCCCAGTATGGGTTCCCAGTCCCAGTACGGGTTCCCAGTCCCAGGCTGGGTTCCCAGTCCCAGTATGGGTTCCCAGTCCCAGCTATAATCCCAGTCCCAGGCTGGGTTCCCAGTCCCAGCTGTAATCCCAGTCCCAGGCTGGGTTCCCAGTCCCAGGCTGGGTTCCCAGTCCCAGCCTGGGTTCCCAGTCCCAGCCTGGATTCCCAGTCCCAGCCTGGGTTCCCAGTCCCAGCCTGGGTTCCCAGTCCCAGCTATAATCCCAGTCCCAGCTATAATCCCAGTCCCAGCTGGGTTCCCAGTCCCAGCCTGGGTTCCCAGTCCCAGCTATAATCCCAGTCCCAGCTATAATCCCAGTCCCAGCTGTAATCCCAGTCCCAGCCTGTAATCCCAGTCCCAGTCTGGGTTCCCAGTCCCAGCTGTAATCCCAGTCCCAGGCTGGGTTCCCAGTCCCAGCCTGGATTCCCAGTCCCAGCCTGGGTTCCCAGTCCCAGTCTGGGTTCCCAGTCCCAGCTGTAATCCCAGTCCCAGGCGGGGTTCCCAGGCCTGACCTGCTCGAAGCCGGGCTCGTTGTGGTACGGGTTCTCGGTCATCAGGGACTGGATGGAGATCAGCACCGACGAGATGCTCTGGGCCGGGCTCCAGGCCGGGCCTGTCCACGTGCTGCGCCAATTAACGCCGGCATTGATTAATTAATTAATCACCATTAATTAACCGTCATTAATTAATCAGCAGGATATCCCCCCCCGCAGCAGAGCCCAAAAACCTGGGGAGCACAGCTAGGCCTGGCCTGTGGGACCTCAGCTGGGCCTAAACTCCCCCAGGCACAGCCTAAACTGTTCTGTCCTTCTGTCCGTGCTGACCCGGGAGCAGAGCCTGGGCTCAGCTGGGCCTGGCCTTACCCCAGGCCCGGCTTACCCCAGGATGCTGAGCTGGACTCTAGGCCCGGCTTACCCCAGGATGCTGAGTTGGACTCTAGGCCCGGCTTACCCCAGGATGCTGAGGCAGACCCCAGGCCCGGCTTACCCCAGGATGCCGAGGCAGACCCTAAGCCTGGCTTACCCCAGGATGCTGAGGCAGACCCTAAGCCTGGCTTACCCCAGGATGCTGAGGCAGACCTTAGCCTGGCTTACCCCAGGATGCTGAGTTGGACTCTAGGCCCAGCTTACCCCAGGATGCCGAGGCAGACCTTAAGCCCAGCTTACCCCAGGATGCTGAGGCAGCCCTTAAGCCCAGCTTACCCCAGGATGCTGAGGCAGACCCTAAGCCCAGCTTACCCCAGGATGCCGAGGCAGACCTTAAGCCCAGCTTACCCCAGGATGCTGAGGCAGCCCTTAAGCCCGGCTTACCCCAGGATGCCGAGGCAGCCCTTAAGCCCAGCTTACCCCAGGATGCCGAGGCAGACCCTAAGCCCAGCTTACCCCAGGATGCTGAGGCAGACCCCAGGCCCAGCTTACCCCAGGATGCTGAGGCAGACCCTAGGCCCAGCTTACCCCAGGATGCTGAGCTGGACTCTAGGGCCAGCTTACCCCGGGGCCCGGCTTACCCCAGGATGCTGAGTTGGACTCTAGGCCCGGCTTACCCCAGGATGCTGAGGCAGACCCTAGGCCCAGCTTACCCCAGGATGCTGAGGCAGACCCTAGGCCCAGCTTACCCCAGGATGCTGAGGCAGACCCCAGGCCCGGCTTACCCCAGGATGCCGAGGCAGACCTTAAGCCCAGCTTACCCCAGGCCCAGCTTACCCCAGGATGCCGAGGCAGACCCTAGGCCCGGCTTACCCCAGGATGCTGAGGCAGCCCTTAAGCCCAGCTTACCCCAGGATGCTGAGGCAGACCCTAGGCCCAGCTTACCCCAGGATGCCGAGGCAGACCTTAAGCCCGGCTTACCCCAGGATGCTGAGGCAGACCCTAAGCCCAGCTTACCCCAGGATGCTGAGGCAGACCCTAGGCCCAGCTTACCCCAGGATGCTGAGGCAGACCCCAGGCCCAGCTTACCCCAGGATGCTGAGTTGGACCCCAGGCCCAGCTTACCCCAGGATGCTGAGGCAGACCTTAAGCACCGGCTTACCCCAGGATGCCGAGGCAGACCTTAAGCCCGGCTTACCCCAGGATGCTGAGGCAGACCCTAAGCCCGGCTTACCCCAGGATGCTGAGGCAGACCTTGCCGTTGCGGTAGAAGTTGGGGTTGAACCTGACGGTGTTGTTGCCCGTGGTCATGAGTTTGACGCGGGGCGGGTGGATGGGGTAGTCGGGCGGGCAGCGGAACAGGAACAGGAAGAAGCCGCCCTCGTAGGGGGTGTCGAACGGGCCCGTGATCAGCGCGTGGATCTGCGGGGACACCCCAGCCCTGCGGCATTCCCAAACCCCCCCGGCATTCCCGGACCCCCCTGGCATTCCCAAACCCCCCAGCATTCCCAGACCCCTTGGCATTCCCGGACCCCTGGCATTCCCGGACCCCCCAGCATTCCCGGACCCCTGGCATTCCCAGACCCTGCAGCATTCCCAAACCCCCTGGGATTCCCAGCCCTGCGGCATTCCCAGACCCTCCGGGACTCCCAAACCCTTCAGCATTCCTGAGCCCTGCAGCATTCCTGGACCCACGGCATTCCCAGCCCTGCAGCATTCCTGGACCTACGGCATTCCCAGCCCTGCGGCATTCCCGAGCCCTGTGGCATTTCCGAATCCTCTGGGGCTCCTGAACCCTGTAGCATTCCCGGACCCCCCGGCATTCCCAAACCCCCGGCATTCCCAGCCTTGCGGCATTCCCAGACCCTGCAGCATTCCCGGCCCTGCGGCATTCCCAGACCCTCCGGCATTCCCAGACCCTCCGGCATTCCCAAACCCTCCGGCATTCCCAGACCCTCCAGCATTCCCGAACTGTCTGGCATTCCCAGACTCTCCAACATCCCCAAACCCTCCGTGACTCCAACATTCCCAAACTCTCCAACATTCCCAAACTCTCCAGCATTCCCAGACCCTCCAACATTCCCAAACTCTCCAACATTCCCAAACTCTCCAGCATTCCCAGACCCTCCAACATTCCCAAACTCTCCAACATTCCCAAACTCTCCAGCATTCCCAGACCCTCCAGCGTTCCCAAACTCTCCAACATTCCCAAACTCTCCAGCATTCCCAGACCCTCCAGCGTTCCCAAACTCTCCACAGCTCCGGCATTCCCAACCCCTCCGGCATTCCCGACCCCTCCGGCATTCCCGACCCCTCCGGCATTCCCGACCCCATCCCCAGGGAATTCCATCCGGGAGCGCTCCGGGGCCGGGCTCTGGGCTCACCTTGGTCATGTCGTGGGGGTCGGGCACCACGAACATCCCCGGGGGCGGCTCCTTGTAGATGGACATGATATCCCTGGGAAAGGGAAACACCGGGAATGAGCCGGGACCGGCCGGGACGGGACTTGGGAAACCGGGAATTAAACCGGGACTTAAACCGGGAGTTAAACTGGGAATTAAACCGGGATTTGGGAGCTTTGGTCCCGGCTCTGGGTGAGATCCTCCAGCCGAGCCCCAAAGCAGGCCAGGCATTCCAGAGCACTCCTGGAATCCTTGGGAATCCCGGCTGGAATTCTCACGAATCCCCCCTGGAATCCTCGGGAATCTTGGCCAGAATTCTTGGGAATCTTGGCCAGAATTCTCAGGAATCCACCCTGGAATTCTTGAGAATCTTAGCTGAAATTCTCAGGAATCCTGACTAGAATCCTCGGGAATCCCACCTGGAATCCTCAGGAATCCTGACTGGAATCCTTGGGAATCTACCCTGGAATACCCCCTGGAATCCTCAGGAATCCCCCTTGGAATCCTTGGGAATCCCACCTGGAATACCCCCTGGAATCCTCGGGAACTCCCCCTGGAATCCTCAGGAATCCTGGCTGGAATCCTCAGGAATCCCACCTGGAATCTCCCTTGGCATCCTCGGGAATCCCTCCTGGAATCCTCGGGAATTCCCCCCTGGAATCCTCGGGAATCCCGGCTGGAATTCTCAGGAATCCCGACTGCAAACCCCTCCTGGAACCCTTGGGAATCCCACCCGGAATTCTGGCTGGGATCCTTGGGAATCCCCCCAGGAACTTCCAACAAAAATGAAAATCCACCGGAATTCCAGCCGTGAATTCCCCCGGGAGCTCGGCCCGGGTTCCCTCAGGTGAGGGGGGGGGGATTCACCTCTCCCTGGCCAGCAATTCCCGGGATATTCCCGGATATTCCTGGGAATCCTTCCCTTCTCCCCAGGCTGGGAATTCCAGGGGATCCTGGGAAGGAACTCCAGGGGATTCCAGGCAGGAATTC
>NC_066340.1:481429-595019 GCF_022539315.1 Serinus canaria
TCCGTTGTCCATCCCTGTTCCACCGTGTCCATCCGTGTCCATCCTCTGTCCATCCATGTCCATCCATGTCCATCCGTGTCCATCCATGTCCATCCCGTGTCCATCCCGTGTCCATCCGTGTCCATCCCGTGTCCATCCCGTGTCCATCCGTGTCCCCAGTCTCCGTTGTCCATCCCGTGTCCTCCGTGTCCATCCATGTCCATCCGTGTCCATCCGTGTCCATCCGTGTCCATCCGTGTCCATCCCGTGTCCATCCCGTGTCCATCCCGTGTCCATCCCGTGTCCATCCCGTGTCCATCCGTGTCCATCCGTGTCCATCCCGTGTCCATCCCGTGTCCATCCGTGTCCATCCGTGTCCATCCCGTGTCCATCCCGTGTCCATCCGTGTCCATCCCGTCTGTCCATCCGTGTCCACCCATGTCCATCCGTGTCCATCCCGTGTCCATCCCGTGTCATCCGTGTCCATCCGTGTCCATCCAGTGTCCATCCTGTCCATCCGTGTCCATCCGTGTCCATCCCGTGTCCATCCATGTCCACCATGTCCATCCCGTGTCCATCCGTGTCCATCCTGTTCCATCCGTGTCCATCCGTGTCCATCCATGTCCATCCCGTGTCCATCCCGTGTCCATCCCGTGTCCATCCGTGTCATCCTTCATCCCGTGTCCATCCCGTGTCCATCCGGTCCATCCGTGTCCATCCGTGTCCATCCGTGTCCATCCGTGTCCATCCCTGTCCATCCGTGTCCATCCCGTGTCCATCCGTGTCCATCCGTGTCCATCCCGTGTCCATCCTGTCCATCCCGTGTCTCCGTTCATCCGTGTCCATCCCGTGTCCATCCGTGTCCATCCCGTGTCCATCCCGTGTCCATCCCATGTCCATCCGTGTCCATCCATGTCCATCCCGTGTCCATCCCGTGTCCATCCATGTCCATCCCGTGTCCATCCCGTGTCCATCCCGTGTCCATCCCGTGTCCATCCCGTGTCCATCCCGTGTCCATCCGTGTCCGTCCCGTTGCAGATCGCGCCCCCGGAGACGCCGGACTCCAAGGTGCGCATGGTGGTGATCACCGGCCCGCCCGAGGCGCAGTTCAAGGTTGTCACTGCTGTCACCCCTTGGGGACATTGGGGTGTCCCTGGGAACGAGGGCAGGGGGTGACCCCGACCGACCCCCAACCCACAGCTGGGGAATTCCGGGATCGGGGTTCCCAGGGGCCCAGCGGGTTGGGAATTCCAAGGAATCAGGATTTTATGGGATCCCAAATCCATGGATGGGATCTGGGGTGGGACAATCCCAACTCCCTGCTCCTGGGGGCCGAGGGGGTTTGGAATTCCAAAGCACCGGGATTTTATGGGATCCCAGATCCAGGGATGGAGTTTGGGGTGGGACATTCCCAACTCCCTTTTCCCAATGGCCGAGCAGATTCGGAATTCCAAAGCTCTGGGATTTTACAGGATCCCAAATCCATGGGTGGAGTTTGGGGTGGGACATTCCCAACTCCCTGCTCCTGGGGGCTGAGCAGATTTGGAATTCCAAAGCACCGGGATTTTATGGGATCCCAGATCCAGGGATGGAGTTTGGGGTGGGACAATCCCAGCTCCCTTTTCCCAGTGGCTGAGCGGGTTGGGAATTCCAAAGCACCGGGATTTTATGGAATCCCAAATCCAGGGATGGAGTTTGGGGTGGGACATTCCCGACTCCGTCCCTCTCCAGGCTCAGAGCAGGATTTATGGGAAGCCCCATCCCAAATCCATGAATGGAGTTTGGGGTGGGACATTCCCAACTCCCTGCTCCTGGGGGCTGAGCAGATTTGGAATTCCAAAGCACCGGGATTTTATGGGATCCCAAATCCATGGGTGGAGTTTGGGGTGGGACATTCCCAACTCCCTTTTCCCAGTGGCTGAGTGGGTTGGGAATTCCAAAGCACCGGGATTTTATGGGATCCCAAATCCATGAATGGGATTTGGGTGGGACATTCCCGACTCCGTCCCTCTCCAGGCTACAGAGCAGGATTTATGGGAAGCCCATCCCAAATCCATGAATGGAGTTGGGGTGGGACATTCCCAACTCCCTGCTCCTGGGGGCTGAGCAGATTTGGAATTCCAAAGCACCGGGATTTTATGGGATCCCAAATCCATGAATGGGATTTGGGTGGGACATTCCCGACTCCGTCCCTCTCCAGGCTCAGGGCAGGATTTACGGGAAGCTGAAGGAGGAGAACTTCTTCGGGCCCAAGGAGGAGGTGAAGCTGGAGACGCACATCCGCGTGCCGGCCTCGGCCGCCGGCCGCGTCATCGGCAAGGGCGGCAAGACCGTGAGTGCCAGCGGGGCCGGAATTCCCGGGAAAACGGGTGGGATGGGACAATCCCCAGGGTTCATCCTCACCTGTCCCCCCTCCCCTGCAGGTGAACGAGCTGCAGAACCTGACGGCGGCCGAGGTGGTGGTGCCGCGGGAGCAGACCCCGGATGAGAACGAGCAGGTGATCGTCAAGATCATCGGGCACTTCTACGCCAGCCAGGTACGGCCTGGGGGGGAGCCAGGGGGGAGCCAGGGGGGATCCAGAGGTTCTCCAGAGGTTCTCCAGGGGTTCTCCAGAGGTTCTCCAGGGGTTCTCCAAGGCTTTTCCAAGGGTTCTCTGCAGCTTGTCCTGGAGTTCTCCAGGGGTTCTCCAAGAGTGATCCAGGGGTGCTCCAGGGGTTCTCCAGGGGTTCTGCAGAGGGGATCCAGGGGTTCTCCAGGGGTTCTGCAGGGGTTCTCCAGAGGTTCTGCAGGGTTTCTCCAAGGTTTTTCCAAGGGTTCTCCACAGCTTGTCCAGGAATACTTCAGGAGTTCTCCAGGGTTTCTTCAAGGGTGATCCAGGGGATCTCCAGAGGTTCTCCAGGAGTGATCCAGGGGTGCTCCAGAGGTTCTCCAAGGGTTCTCTAGGGGTTCTCCAGAGGTTCTCCAGGAGTGATCCAGAGGTTCTCTAGAGGTGCTCCTGAGGTTCTCCAGAGGTTCTCTAGGGGTTCTCCAGAGGTTCTCCAGAGGTTTTCTAGAGCTGCTCCAGAGGTTCTCCAGGGGTGCTCCAGGGGTTCTCCAGAGAATCTCCAGGACTTCCCCAGGAGTCATCCAGGGGTTCTCCAGGATCTTTCCAGGGGTTCTCTAGGACTTCCGCAGAGGTTCTCCAGGGCTTCTCCAAGGTCTTTCCAGAGGTTCTCCAGGGGTTCTCCAGGACTCCCCCAGACGTTCTCCAGGGGTTCTCCAAGGTTTTTCCAGGGGTTCTCCAGGGCTGCATTTCTCAGACCGCACAGTTTTGGTCGTTATCCCGTCAATCCCGTCCGTTATTCCCAGAAAAAACCCCGGGAGCACCTTGGGACAGGAGCTGGGTTTGGGTGGAAATTTGGGATCCGAGGGGTTTCAGAGGGGGGGTTGGGATGGGGCTGGGAGCGGCCGGGGGTGGGAGGGCAGCATTCCATGAATCCCTGGCTGTCATTCCAGATGGCTCAGCGCAAGATCCGGGACATCCTGGCGCAGGTGAAGCAGCAGCACCAGAAGGGCCAGGGCGGCCAGAGCCAATCCCGGAGGAAATAGGGACATCCCCGGAGCCCAAATCCCGGGAGAACGAGGACACGGCACGGCCAGGCCGGGCTCCGAGCGCCTGGGAATCAGCAACCGCCGGGAGACCGCGGGGATGGGGAATCCGCAGGGATGGGGAATCCGCAGGGATGGGGAATCCGCAGGGATGGGGAATCCGCAGGGATGGGGAATCCGCAGGGATGGGGAATCCGCAGGGATGGGGAATCCGCAGGGATGGGGAACTCAGGGATGGGGTAATCCGCAGGGATGGGGAATCCGCAGGGATGGGGATGGAGGGATTGGGAATGTGCAGGGATGGGGAATCCGCAGGGATGGGGAAATCGCAGGGATGGGGGAATCCACAGGGATGGGGAATCCTCAGGATGGGGAATGACGGGATGGGGAATGGATGGGGATTGGGAATGGAGGGATGGGGAATCCAGGGATTGGGAATCCACAGGGATGGGATGGCAGGATGGGATCCTCAGGGAGGGATCCGCAGGGATGGGGAATCCACAGGGATGGGGAATCCGCAGGGATGGGGAATCCGCAGGGATGGGGAATCCGCAGGGATGGGGAATCCGCAGGGATGGGGAATCCGCAGGGATGGGGAATCCGCAGGGATGGGGAATGGAGGGATTGGGAATGTGCAGGGATGGGGAATCCGCAGGGATGGGGAATCTGCAGGGATGGGGAATCCGCAGGGATGGGGAATCCACAGGGATGGGGAATCCGCAGGGATGGGGAATCCACAGGGATGGGGAATCCGCAGGGATGGGGAATCCGCAGGGATGGGGAATGATCAGGGATGGGGAATGGACAGGGATGGGGAATCTGCAGGGATGGGGAATCCACAGGGATGGGGAATGGACAGGGATCAGGAATGGATGGGGATTGGGGATGGAGGGATGGGGAATGTGCAGGGATTGGGAATCCACAGGGATGGGGAATCCTCAGGGATGGGGAATCCGCAAGGATCGCAAATGTGCAGGGATGGGGAATCCGCAGGGATGGGGAATGTGCAGGGATGGGGAATGGAAGGGGATTCGGAATGTGCAGGGATTGGGGATGGATGGGGATTGGGAATGTGCAGGGATTGGGAATGTGCAGGGATGGGGAATCCGCAGGGATGGGGAATCCGCAGGGATGGGGAATCCACAGGGATGGGGATTGGGGATGTGCAGGGATGGGGAATCCTCAGGGATGGGGAATCCGCAGGGATGGGGAATCCACAGGGATGGGGAATGGAGGGATGGGGAATCCTCAGGGATTGGGGAATCCACAGGGATGGGAATGTGCAGGGATGGGGGGAATGGACGGGGATGGGGAATGTGCAGGGATGGGGAATGGACAGGGATGGGGAATCCGCAGGGATGGGGAATGTGCAGGGATAGGGAATGGATGGGGATTGGGAATGTGCAGGGATTGGGAATGTGGAGGGATCAGGAAATGGAAGAGGATCGGGAAGCCTCAGGGATTGGGAATGGATGGGAATTCAGAATGTGCAGGGATTGGGAATGGATGGTGATCAGGAATGTGCAGGGGTTGGGAATGTGGAGGGATCAGGAAATGGAAGGGGATTTGGAATGGGCAGGGATTGGGAATCCACAGGGATTGGGAATCCACAGGGATTGGGAATCACTTCCATGGGGACTGGGAATGTGCAGGGATTGGGAATGTGCAGGGATGGGGAATCCACAGGGATCAGGAATGTGCAGGGACTGGGAATCACTTCCACGGGGATTGGGAATTTCATCCCCCAGCAGGGATTGGGAATTCCATTGGGAATCACATCCCAAAAAAACCCTCATGGAATTCCCCATCTCCACCATCAGAATTTGGGAATTCCATTGGGAATTCCATTGGGAATCACATCCCAAAAAAAAAACCCTCACGGAATTCCCCATCTCCACCATCAGAATTTGGGAATTCCATTGGGAATTACATCCCCCCCAAAAAAACCCCACGGAATTCCCCATCCCACCATCAGAATTTGGGAATTCTGTGTGGGAAGGATTGGGGGGAGCTGGGAAGAGCAGGAAAATCCCTTGGGAATTCCGAGGCTCCTCATTCCCAAACCCCTCCAGCATGGAAAAAATTCCCAAAAAAAATTTGAGATCCGGGGCTAAAATTGAAATTTTTTTTTTCCTGATTTAAGGGAAAAAAAAATTTCCCCAAATTCCTCATTTCTGCAGGAAAATCCCTGTTCCCAAGAGGGGAAAAAAAGAGAATTTCAGGAATGTCGGCGGGCGCTGATTCCCGGCACTCCGGGGGGGTTGAAGGGATTTGGGATTTTGGGAATGTTTTGGGAAGGTTCTGGAAGGGTTGGGCTCCAGGAATTCCAGCTCCAAAATCGGGGATTTTCCAGGGTTTTCCCCCAAAATTGGGATGGAATTGGAGGGAGGATGGAATGGGTACCCAAAGGGGTAAAAAAGGGAATTTGGGATTAGAAAAGTGGGAATTTGGGGTAAAAAAGTGGGAATTTGGGGTAAAAAAGTGGAAATTGGGATGGATTTTGAGAGAGGATGGAAGGGTTCCCAAATGGGGTTGAAAAGTGGGAATTTGGGATAAAAAAATTGGAATTGGGATGAATTTTGAGGGGGAATGGAAAGATTCCTAAATGTGGTGAAAAAGTGGGAATTTGGGATGAAAAAGTGGGAATTTTGGGATTAAAAAGTGGGAATTCGGGGTAAAAAAGTGGGAATTTGGGATAAAAATTTGGAATAGGGATGGATTTTGAGGGCCAGGAGTGATGGGAGGAATTTGGGATGAGTTTAAAAATCGGGAATTTCGGGATAAACCCGGCCCTGACGTTTTTGCCGTCGATTTCCCGGAGCCCAGCCCTTCCCAGAGGGAATTTTGGGGGAAAATTCCCCCCCAAAAAAATCAGATTTAAGGAAGGGAAGGCGGCAGAGGGAATTCCCTGGAATTCTGCCAATCCAGGGTAAAAAAAAAACAACCCCGGGAATGAGAAAAAAACCACAAAAAAAAAGCTCAAAAAAAGCTACCTCAGGTGTGATTACCTCAGCTATGGAATATTCTGATTTTTTTGGGTTGTTTTCACTTTATTTTGGGGTTTTTTGGGTTTTTTTTTCGCTGATATTTTATATAAGAGGTGCTAAAGGGGGAGATTTTATTTTTTTAATGAAAAAGAGAGAAAAAAAAAAGAGAAAATTTCATTTTTTTTTTAAATTTTTTTTTTTTTTTTTTTTAATGGAAGAAATTCTGGACCTGGTGGAAAAGATGGCAGCAGCTTCCAATATTCCTTGGATGTTTTTATTATTTTTATGGAATTTTTTTTTTTTTTTTTGGTGCCTTTTCCCATCCAGCTGAGGAATTTCAGCTCTCAGGCATCTCCAAAATAAATAAAAAAAAAAATCCGGGAAAATTCCAATTTTGGTTTCCCAGCGGGCAAAACTTGAATTATTTTTTTTTTTAATTTTTAATTTTTGATTTTTTAATTTTTAAATTTTTAATTGTAATTTTTTTAATTTTAATTTTTAATTTCTTAATTGTTATTTTTTAATTTTTGAAATTTTTGATTTTAAATTTGTAATGTTTTAATTTTTATTTTTAATTTGGATTTTTTAATTTTAATTTTTTTAATTTTTAATTTTTTAATTTTTAATTTTGTGAATTTGTAATTTTTATTTTTCATTTTTTAATTTTTAATTTTTATTTTTAATTTTTAATTTTTTAATTTTTTAAATTATTTTTAATTTTTTAAATTTTTTTAAATTTTTAAAAATTTTTTTAAAATTTTTGATTTTTTAAATTTTTTTTCCAAATGGTGAAAAACCAAACCCAAACCCGACTCTGGCTGAAAGGATTTTCCCAATCAGATCCAGCCAAATCCGTGGAATTTTTTGGGAATTTTTCCACTCCTGGGCAGCTTTTCTATGCAAAAAGGGGCAAAAAAAGGAATTTTTTGGTGCTGGTTTTATTTCCACACTCTCAGAAGCCATAAAGAGTTTTTTTTTTTTTCTCTATATTTGATAGAAAATTCCTAAAGATCCCAGAATTCCAGGGGGGTGGTGTCGATCCATCTTCTCCACTACGGTGAAATTTAAAATAAAAAAAATGTTAAAAAAAAAAACCAAAAAAAAGACAAAAAAATTTATTTTAAAAAAAGATTTTTTTTTTTTTTTGCCTCCGTTTTACCGAGGGGGGGAGAAAAATAAAATTAATTAAAAGAAGAGATGGATTCAAGAAAAGAATTTAAAATGATAATTAAAGAAAAAAAGAAAAAATGATTTTTTTTTAAAAAAAATAAATAAGGGAGAATAATTTTTAAAAAAAGGAAAAAAATTAATATAAAAAAGGATTTATTAAAAAAAAGGAAAAAAATAATTTAAAAAAATGTTTAAAAAAAGTTTTAAAAAATATTAAAAATAATTTTTAAAAAATGGAGGAGGAGGGAGAGAAATTAATTAAGGAATTCCTTCGTTAAGTGGGAGCTGATTTTTTTATTCCCTACAAACGCACAGGGAGGAGGGAGAGGAGAATTCCCGACCCCAGCACGGCCGGGGATCGACCTCTCCCTGCTCCAAAACCTTCACAGGGTGATTGTTCCTGGTGAAATCCCTGGTTTTTGGGCTGAAATCCCAACTTTATGGTAAAATCCCAATTTTAGCTGGGTGAAATCCCAATTTCTCTTGACAAAATTCAATTTTCCCTTGGTGAAATCCCAATTTTTCTCGACAAAATCCATTTATTTCTTATTGAAATCCAATTTTTCTCCATAAAATCCATTTATTTCTTATTGAAATCCAATTTTTCTTGGCAAAATCCATTTTTTCCCTTGGTGAAATCCCAATTTTTCTCGACAAAATCCATTTATTTCTTATTGAAATCCAATTTTTCTCCACAAAATCCAATTTTTTTTCTTATTGAAATCCCAATTTTTCTCCATAAAATCCTTTTTTTTTTCCCTTTTGGTACAATCCCATTTTTTTCCTTTCTTTTGACCCTGTAGGAAAATCCAAATTTTTGGACGAAACATTCGACAAAAAAAATTTAAAAATATTCCAAAAATCATCCAAAAAAAGCCAATTTTGGTGCTATTTCCCCACGACTCCACCCCATCCCAAATATTTGGGATTGAGGAATTTGGGAGTTTTTATTCCCAAAAAAATTTGGGGTGAAAGGAGCCGGATTTGGGGTCAGGCAGCTCCAGTCCCTCTGGGGGCGTTTTCCAGGTTTTTCCTGGAATTTTTTGGCAGGGAAAATCGGTTTGGAATACTTGAAATTCCCGTTCCTGGCAAATCCCGACCTCGAGGATCCCAAACTTCCCCATCCCAACATTCTCTGACCTAAAATCCCCAAAAAATTCCGGGAATTTTTGGGGCTTTTCCCAAAATTTTTCCCATTCCCGTCGGCGCTGTCGGAATTCCGAGGGGGAATTTCATTTCTGTCCAAGAGTTGGTGGGAAGGAAGAGACCTCGGAGCATCTCCTGCTTTTCTCTGGGAAAAAAGTGGAAAATTGGGAAAAGCTGGGAAATGGGAATGAGATGGATCCAGAGTGGAATGGAAAAATGAGGAAGAATTCCCCAAAAATGGGAAAAATTCCCCCAAAAATCAGCAGGAAAATGGGAATGAGATGGATCCAAACTGGAATGGAAAAATGGGAAAGAATTCCCCAAAAATGGGAAAAATTCCCCCAAAACCAGCAGGAAAATGGGAATGAGATGGATCCAAACTGGAATGGAAAAAACAGGAAAAATTCCCCAAAAATGGGAAAAATTCCCTAAAATGGAAAATGGGAATGAGATGGATCCAAACTGGAATGGGGAAAAATGGAAAAATTCTCCCAAAATGGGAAAAATTCCCCAAAATGGAAAATGGGAATGAGATGGATCCAAACTGGAATGGAGAAATGAGGAAGAATTCCCCCAAAACCAGGAAAAAATTGCCCAAAAAAGGAAAAAATTCCCCCAAAACCAGCAGGAAAATGGGAATGAGATGGATCCAAACTGGAATGGAGAAATGAGGAAGAATTCCCCGAAAACGGGGAAAATTCCCTAAAATGGAAAATGGGAATGACATGGATCCAGACTGGAATGGGAAAATCAGGAAGAATTCCCCGAAAACAGGAAAAATTCCTCAAAATGGAAAATGGGAATGAGATGGATCCGGCTTGGAATGGAAAAAACAGGGAAAGTTCCCCCAAAACCAGGAAAAATTCCCCCCAAAATGGGGAAAATTCCCCCCAAACCAGCAGGAAAATGGGAATGAGATGGATCCAGACTGGAATGGAAAAAACAGGAAAAATTCCCCAAAATGGAAAATGGGAATGAGATGGATCCAGACTGGAATGGAGAAATCAGGAAGAATTCCCCAAAACCAGCAGGAAAATGGGAACGAGATGGATCCCGGTGTTGGGATGGATTCCTGGATCCCAGGAGTGGGATGGATTCCTGGATCCCGGCGTTGGGATGGATTCCTGGATCCCAGCACTGGGATGGATTCCGGGATCCCGGTGTTGGGATGGATTCCTGGATCCCAGCGTTGGGATGGATTCCTGGATCCCGGTGTTGGGATGGATTCCTGGATCCTGGTACTGGGATGGATTCCTGGATCCCGGCACTGGGATGGATTCCTGGATCCTGGCGTTGGGATGGATTCCTGGATCCCGGCATTGGGATGGATTCCGGGATCCTGGTGTTGGGATGGATTCCTGGATCCTGGCATTGGGATGGATTCCTGGATCCTGGTGTTGGGATGGATTCCTGGATCCCGGTGTTGGGATGGATTCCTGGATCCCGGCGTTGGGATGGATTCCGGGATCCTGGTGTTGGGATGGATTCCAGGATCCTGGTGTTGGGATGGATTCCGGGATCCTGGCATTGGGATGGATTCCTGGATCCTGGTATTGGGATGGATTCCTGGATCCCGGCACTGGGATGGATTCCTGGATCCCGGCACTGGGATGGATTCCTGGATCCCGGCGTTGGGATGGGTTTTGGGATCCTGGGAAGGGGATGATTTTTGGGGGAGGGAATTTTCAGGGCGGGAAGAGCTGATCCCAAGCAGGGAACTCCTCCTCTCCCACAGCCGATCCCGGGAAATCCACGGGATCAACCGGAACCAGGGCGGGAACTCAGGGATCCACAGTTGGCCCCAAACCCCATCGGCTCCTCAGACATCCGGCTCCGCTTGGGATGGAGAATTCCATGGAATTCCAGGAGGAAACTCAGCCTTAACCCACGATCCTGCTGCTCCAGATCTGGGATCAGGGAAATCCCGGGAAACGGGAGGGGAGCGGGAGGTGATCCCGAGAGTCTGGAACGCGCAGCGCCCGCGGAGCTGGGAACGATCCCGGGAATGATCCCAGGGGTGATCCAGGGAGTGATCCCAAGAATGATCCAGGAACAATCCAGGAATGATCGTGAAAATGATCCCAGGAACGATCCTGGAACAACCCTGCAATGATCCCTGGAATGATCCAGGAACAATCCTAGGAATGATCCTGGGAATGATCCCTGGAATGATCCAGGAACGATCCCAAAAATGATCCCAGGGACGATCCAGGAACGATCCCAGGGATGATCCCAGGGATGATCCAGGAACAATCCCAGGAACGATCTTGAGAACCATCCCAGGAATGATCCCAAGAACGATCCCAGGAACGATCCCGAAAATGATCCCAGGGATGATCCAGGAACAACCCTGGGAATGATCCAGGAACAATCCCAGGAATGATCCCAGGAACGATCCCGGGAATGATCCCAGGGATGATCCAGGAACGATCCCAGGAAAAATCCTGAAAATGATCCCAGGAAGGATCCCTGGAACAACCCTGGGAACGATCTTGAGAACAATCCCAGGTTTGATGCAGGAACAATCCAGGAATGATCCCAGGAATGATCTTGAGAACAATCCCAGGAATGATCCTGGAAATGATCCCAGGGAATGGTCCCAGGAATGATCCAGAAAATGATCCCAGGAACGATCCTGGAACAACCCTGGGAATGATCCCAGGAATGATCCAGGAACAATCCAGGAACGATCTCTGAAATTATCCCAGGGATGATCCTGGGAATGATCCCAGGAACGATCTTGAGAACCATCGCAGGGATGATCTAGGAACGATCCCGGGAATGATCCTAAGAATGATCTCAGGAATGATCCTGAAAATGATTCCAGGAATTATCCTGGGAACAATCCCAGGAACAATCCCAAACATTATCCCAGGGAATGATCCCAGGAACAATCCAGGAAGGATCCCAAAAATGATCCCAGGAAGGATCCCTGGAACAACCCTGGGAATGATCCCAGGGATCATCCCAGGAATGATCCCAGGAATGATCTTGAGAACAATCCCAGGAATGATCCTTAAAATGATCCCAGGAATTATTCTGGGAACAATCCCAGGGATGATCCAGGAACAATCCAGGAACGATCTCTGAAATTATCCCAGGAATGATCCTGGGAATGATCCCAGGAATGATCCTGGGAATGATCCCAGGAACAATCCCAAAAATTATCCCAGGGATGATCCAGGAATGATCTCAGGAACAATCCCAGGGAATGATCCCAGGAACAATCCAGGAAAGATCCCAAAAATGATCCCAGGAAGGATCCCTGGAACAACCCTGGGAATGATCCCAGGAATGATCCTGAGAACAATCCCAGGAATGATCCTTAAAATGATCCCAGGAATTATTCTGGAAACGATCCCAGGGAACAATCCCAGGGATGATCCCAGGAATGATCCAGAAAATGATCCCAGGAACAATCCCAGGAAAAATCCTAAAAATTATCCCAGGGATGATCCTGAAAATGATCCCGGGAATGATCCAGGAACGATCCCAGGAATTATCCCAGGGATGATCCCAGGAATGATCCAGGGACGATCCAGGAACAATCCAGAAAATGATCCCAGGAAAGATCCTGAAAATGATCCCAGGAATGATCCTGAAAATGATCCCAGGAAGGATCCTGAAAATGATCCCAGGAATTATTCTGGAAACAATTCCAGGGAACGATCCCAGGGATGATCCCCGGAATTATCCCAGGGATGATCCCAGGAACGATCCTGAAACAACCCTGGGAATGATCCCAGGAATGATCCAGGAACAATCCAGGAACAATCCAGAAAATGATCCCAGGAAAGATCCTGGAAACGATCCCAGGAATGATCCTGAGAACAATCCCAGGAACAATCCAGGAAGGATCCCAAAAATGATCCCAGGAATGATCCAGGGACGATCCAGGAATGATCCTAAAATGATCCCAGGAAAGATCCTGAAAATGATCCCAGGAATGATCCTGAAAATGATCCTGGGAATGATCCAGGAACGATCCCAGGAATGATCCAGGAACAATCCCAGGAAAAATCCAAAAAATGATCCTGAAAATGACCCTGGGAATGATCCAGGAACGATCCTGGGAATGATCCTGAAAGTGATCCCAGGAATTATTCTGGAAACAATTCCAGGGAACCATCCCAGGAATTATCCCAGGGAAGATCCCAGGAATTATCCAGAAAATGATCCCAGGAACGATCCTGGAACAACCCTGGGAATGATCCCTGGAATGATCCAGGAACAATCCAGAAAATGATCCCAGGAAAGATCCTGAAAATGATCCCAGGAATGATCCTGAAAATTACCCTGGGAATGATCCAAGAACGATCCCAGGAATGATCCAGGAACAATCCCAGGAAAAATCCTAAAAACGATCCTGAAAATGACCCTGGGAATGATCCAGGAATGATCCTGGGAATGATCCAGGAATGATCCTAAAAATGACCCTGGGAATGATCCAGGAATGACCCTGGGAATGATCCAGGAAGGATCCCAGGGATCCTCCCCCCATCCAATCCCGATTTTTTATCTACCTCTTAGCCATGGGTGACTCTGGGCAGGGGCGACTCCCCGGGTGTAGTTTTAGGGAGAAAAGGAAAATTAAATATTGAAAACAAAAATTTTTAAAAAAAGATGAAAAAAATTTTAAATTTAAAAAGCAAAAAAAAAAAAAAAATTAAAAAAAAAAAGCAAAGAAAATTAAAATAGAAAAAAAAATAAAATTTACACTTTTTCCAAAGAACACGTTCTTTTTTTTAAAAAAAAAAATAGGATTAAAAAAATAAAAAATAGGATTTAAAATAAAAATAGGATTTAAAAAAAATAAATAAATAGGATTTATGGGATTGCTTTCCCTCAAGGAAAGTGATTTTTGAGTCCTTGGAAGCTCCAGACCTCACCAGCCCCAGTTTGGGCTGGGACTGATTTTATTTTTATTTTTTATTTTTATTTTTAATTTTTATTTTTATTTTTATTACTCAATTTTCCTCTTTTTTTGGTGTGTTTTCCTCGGATTTTTCCTCCTTCCCTCACAGCCAGTAATTTGCTTTTTTTTTTCCTATTTTTCCAATAGTTTGGGGTTTTTTTTGGGGGGGTGATGGAGCTGAATTTTGGGAGCATCCAAAGGTGCTGCTTTTCCCAGGAAATTTCAGCCTCTTTAGGTAAAAAATTGTAAATTTTGAGATGTTTTGCCTCTTTTTGGAGTTGTTTTCACCTTTTTTTTTTGCCCCTCTTACCTCTCCTGATCCACGGGATTTGGGGTGGATGTGGGCTCCAGTCCTTTGCCAGGGAGGAGGGTTTTATTTTAATTAATTTTATTTTTTTTGGGCCACAAATCGCTTTATTTCCGCTGTTTCGCTGTGAAAAATAAAAGAGCAAAACCAGAGAAAGAAGCAAAAAAAAAAATTAAAATTCAAGTGTTGGTGTGGATTTGTGGGATTGGGGAGGGGGAAAAAGGGGAAAATCGAGGAATTAGAAATGAAGGGGAAAATTGAAATTTAAAGGGGGGAAATTGGAAGAAAATGGGGGAAAATGGGAAAATTAAAGGGAGAAATTGCAAAAAAGGAACGGAGGGGGAATAAAGAGGAAAAATAGAGAAATAATGGGGGTAATAAAAGGGATAAAAAGGGGGAAATTAGAGGGAGAAATGGAGGAGAAATAGAGGGAAAAAATCTGAAAAATGGGAAATAGGGAAAAAAAAGGGGGAAGGAAGAAAAGGGAATAGAGGATAAATAGGAAAAGGAATAAAAAGAGGGAAAATAAATGGGGAAAAGTGAAAGGAGAAAGAGGAAATTAAAGAAATGAAAGGAAATGGGGAGGGGGAAAGGGAAATAAAGGAGAAATAAGGGGAAATAAAATGGGAAAAGGAGAAATAAAAGGGGAATAAAGAAAGGGGGAATGGAGGAAAAACATGAAAATAAATAAAGTGGGAAACAGAGAAAGAAAGAGTGAAAGATAAGGGGAAAACCCCAAAGAAATAAAGGGCAGAAATGAGTAAAAAAAAATCCGAAAATGAGTAAAAAATACAAATATAAAGGTGGAAATCAGAGCGGCGGAGGTGGGGGTTGGTTTAACGGGGTGGAAGGGCGGCGGTGCAGGGATTCCAGGAGGTTTTGAGAGGCGGGAATGTTTCGGAATTCCCAAAATTCCCGGAATTCCCGGAATTCCCGGCACTGGAGCTCGGGATTATTTTCCCGCGGGTGGAGAATAGGGAGGGCGCTCGGCACCTTCCCGGTACACCCAGCGGTCCCATGGTGTAATGGTTAGCACTCTGGACTTTGAATCCAGCGATCCGAGTTCAAATCTCGGTGGGACCTCGTGTTTCTTTTTGCTTGCCGCCGCCGCCGCCCCGAGGCTGTGGAGGGGAGAGGTAAGGAGAGGAGGAGGGGGAGAGGTTGTGGGGGTCGCACCGGGAGTGCGGGGGTTGTACCGGAGCCCGTCGCGCTCCATTTTATGCGTGGGCGCCCGCGCTTCATGGCGCAGGCGCGGGAGAAAGGCGGCCAAAGGAAGCCGGAGGGCATTCTCCGTGTTCTACAGCTGATTGGCTGAGCGGGACGTCACTCTGTCAATCTCGCATTTCTAGTGGCTCGCCTAGCGCTTCGCCCCGCCTTCCACCGGCGAGGCACGGAGCCCTCGGGGGAGACGCTTCATCTCCGTTTTCCATCGCTGATTGGCTATTCTATCTGTCACTCTGATAAGCTCTTATTTTTACTGGCTGAGAGCGCTCTTTGCACCGCCTCCTTCTTCCGCAATCTGTATCTCCCTCGGGGGTTTCGTGGTCTCCGTTTCCCCATCGCTGATTGGCTACATCCACTGTCATTCTCGCAATATCGCGTTTCTATTGGCTGCAACCATCCTTTGTACCGCCTCCCACTTCAGCCATCCCCGGGGAGCGAGTTCGCGCCCTCCGTTCTCCACCGCTGATTGGCTGAACGGATGTCACTCTGCCAATCCCGCGTTTCTATTGGCTGGGAGCGCAGTTGGGCCCGCCTCCCCCTCAGCCGCCCGGAGCCCTCATGGCGGGTTCGAGCCCTCACGAAGCTGCGCGGCCCCTGCGGCGCTGCCCTGAGGCGCTGAGGGGCCGCCATTGTCCCGAATCCCCTCAGAGGCGGCTGAGCCGGCTCTGACGCACGTTCCCAGCCCTTTAACGTCGATTAACAGGTCAATCCCCTCCGGCCACGGCCCGGTTATTGCCCCGGATTAGGGGCAGCTCAGGCCCCAGAGGAGCCGATCGCCTCAAGACCAGGGATATATTTATTTATTTATTTATTTAACCTAAATAGCCTGAAATTGTCTTGGAGCAGTGGCCAGGAGAAGAAGCAGCACCTTAGGGTGCGCCCCAAATTAAATATGGAATATCTCACATTCAGCTCCATCACCCCCCAACAAAACCCCACCAACCAATTCCATCAAAAAATAGATTTCTACCCAAAAAAACCCCCAGAAGAACCATCAAAAACTCCACCAAAGAGCAGGATTCAGCCCCGCTGTGCACCTGTGTTTTAAAGGCAGGGAAAAAAATTAATTATTGGAGCATTAAAGGAATAATGTCAGTCACAAGCCGGCTCTTGGGACTGTGAGGTTTGCAGTAAAATAAAATAAAATTTAAAAATTAAAATAAAATTAAAATAAAAGAAATTAAGAATAAAATAAAATAAAATAAAGAATAAAATAAAATAAAATAAAATAAAATAAAATAAAATCCACTTTAGGGCAAAAATAAAGCAAATAAATGTTATTTTTTTGAGAGTATTTCGTGCAAGAAACAGAGGCCGTGGCGGTGCTGGCGGGTTTATTGAGAAAGAACAAAACCACCTCGATTTTGGGCTCTTTTGGGGTTTTTTGGGGTGTTTTGGGGCCAGGGAGTGCAGGGAGGGGGTTCTGGCTGCAGGGGCGACTCCCTGCTGGAGGAAAATCCACTTTTTCTGTCTTTTCCTCCCCATTTTAGGGTGTCCGGAGCCCCGTGGGGAGGCTGAGCTGGGATCCGGGGACAGGAAAATGCTCCAGGTGGGATCCAGAGGGATTTCCTTGGGATCCAGAGGGATTTCCTTGGGATCCAGGGGCAGGAGAAGTGCCCCAGGTGGGATCCAGAGGGATTTTCTTGGGATCCAGAGGGATTTTCTGGGATCCAGAGGGATTTCCTGGGATCCAGGGACAGGAAAATCACTCTGGGTGGGATCCAGAGGGATTTCCTTGGGATCCAGAAGGATTTTCTTGGGATCCAGGGGCAGGAAAATCCCTGGGGGATCCGAGGATTCCTGGGATCCAGGTAGGAAATCACTCTGTGGGATCCAGAGGGATTTCCTGGACCAGTGGGAATCCCAGGGACAGAGGATTTCCTGGGATCCAGGGGAAAATTCCCAGGTGGGATCCAGAGGAATTTCCTGGGATCCAGGGATAGGAAAATCACTCTGGGTGGGATCCAGAGGGATTTCCTTGGGCTCCAGAGGGATTTCCTGGGATCCAGAGGGATTTCCTGGGATTTCACCGGGCTGGGAGAAGGGGAGGAGTGGGAGAGGGCTGTGCACAGCGCCCCGAGGGACTCCAAAATTCAAATTATTGCTGCCTCTCGTTTGGGATCGATGATCTCGGGCTGGTTTGGGGAGAGTTTTCCCCGAGATTAAATGGGATAAAAACCCCCAAAAAATCCCCAAAGGGAGCGGCGGGAACGTCCCCGCGCTGATTTCCCAGGGGTTTTCCAGAGGGAAATGCAGCTCTGGCATTTTGGGGATAAAGGACAAAGCCGAGCTCGGTGCTCCCCCCATCCCCCGCCCACTCAGGCTGCTGAAAATGCAGAAATTTGGGGTTTTTTTGGGGCCGGTGGGAAACCAAAGCTCAGCTGCGGCAGCGGGGGTGGCGCTTGGGGTTGGGGTTTTTTTTTTTCATGCTTTTTTTTCCCTTTTTCTTCTTTTTCTGCCCTTCCTCTGCGCCGGGGTTGGGTTGTGGTCTGGGGGCAGCCGAGAGTGCCGGGGGTCTCAGCTGATGGTGCAGCCGCCCTTCTCCTTGAAGGGGTTCTTGTCCTCGGGCACGCCCTTGAGCAGCGGGTCCTCGCCCGCCATGGACTCGATGTAATCCTTGATCTCCTTGCCCGTCTTGGAGACCTGCCCCGGCCGGGAGATGCTGCCAGTGAGGGGGGGTCTGCACCGGGGGTCTGCGCCGGGGGTCTGCACTGGGGGGGTCTGCGCTGGGGATCGGCACCGGGGGTCTGCACTGGGGGATCTGCACTGGGGGTCTGCGCTGGGGGTCTGCACGGGGGTCTGCACTGGGGGTCTGAACTGGGGGGCGGATCTGCACTGGGGGTCTGACCTGGGGATCTGCACTGGGGGGGTCTGCAACTGGGGGTCTGCACTGGGGGATCGGCACTGGGGGTCTGCACTGGGGGTCTGTACTGGGGGGGGATCTGCACTGGGGGTCTGCACCGGGGGTCTGCACTGGGGGTCTGCACTGGGGGTCTGTACTGGGGGGGAATGGGGGTCTGCACTGGGGGTCTGACACTGGGGGTCTGCACTGGGGGGATCTGCACTGGGGGTCCGCACCGGGGATCCAGCCCTGGGGGTCTGCACTGGGGGTCTGACTCTGGGGGTCTGCATCGGGGGTATCTGCACTGGGGGGTCTGACTCTGGGGGTCTGCATCAGGGGTATCTGCACTGGGGGTCTGCACTGGGGGTCTGACTCTGGGGGGATCTGCACCGGGGGTCTGACACTGGGGGGATCTGCACCAGGGATCCAGCCCTGGGTTTCCGCACTGGGGGTCTGCACTGGGGATCCAGCCCTGGGGGTCCGCACCAGGGGGATCTGCACCGGGGGGATCTGCACCGGGGGTCTGAACCGGGGGTCCACACTGGGGGACTGCACTGGGGGTCTGCACTGGGGGGATCCACACTGGGGATCTGCACTGGGAGGATCTGCACCAGGGGGGATCCAACCCCGGGGATCAACACTGAGGATCTGCACTGGGGGTCTGCCTCAGGGGGGATCTGACCCTGGGGATCCGCACTGGGGATCCAACCCCAGGGATCAACACTGAGAATCTGCCCCAGGGAGGATCTGCACCAGGACCAGCCGTGGGACAGCACGGGCCCGGGATGGGGTATCCCTAAACCGTCCCTGGGGCATCTCAAATAACCCCTGGGGCACCTACAAACCACCCCTGGGGCATCCCTAAACCACCCCTGGGGCATCCCTAAACCACCCCTGGGCTGTGCCAGAGCATCCCAAGGCATCCCTGGGGCATCCCAAAACCAGAGCATCCCAAAACCACCCCTGGGCCATCCCAAAACCACCCCTGGGCCATCCCAAAGCCACCCCTGGGGTGTCCTAGAGCCTCCCAGAGCTTTAGGGGCAGAGTGGGTTCTCCTGCCTGGCTTTGGGGGCAGTGTGGGGGCTTTGGGGGCAGCGTGGGTGGATTTCAGGCCCTGGGGTCCTTTCCTTTGCCCCGAGCAAGGACAGCCCCCCCTGGCTGGAACTCAGCGAGGAACTCACCATCTGCCTCTCGTTCTTCACCTCCTTCTTCAGCTGGTCCAGCTCCATCTTCAGCAGCTCCTTCTCGGTCATGTCCTGAGCCATCGCGCCCTGGAACTGATTATTGGGGTTATTGCTGTGTGCCCGTGGGATTGGGGACCCCCTGGCAGCCCCTTCCCAGCTTTCCTGAGGAACTAAACACATCTCAGCTTTCCTTCCCTCCAGCTTTTCACAGCACGGCTCCTCCACCCCCTGAGCTCCATTATTTCCACTCCCCTGACAGATTTTGGGACCGTGGAGGTTGAGCAAACCCGACTCTTTTTTCCCAAAAAAAAACCCCGTGCCCCTCTCGGTGCCCACCCATCCCTGGGGACGCCGCCAGCCCCGGGAGCTCCCAAACCCGGCAGGGAAGCGACTCCTGCTTCCCAAAGGGCCCTGGAGGAGCAGAGGGACTCACCTGGGGCCGGGGGGCCGCCCCTGTGTGCGCTGGGGCCGCTCAGAGCCCCATGGAGGGGAGAGGAGAGGAGAGCAGAGGAGAGGAGGGGAGAGGCTGCTCCTCCGGTGCCGGCAGGCAGCAGATGTCTTTGCTGCTAAGCTGATAATGGACTCAGGAGCCTAAGCCGGTCAGGTGTTGGGAATTAGCCCCAAAGCCCGGCCTAATCGGGCCGGGGCGGGGCAGGAGGGCTGGGGGGGTCCGGCCGGGACAGCCCGGGAGACCCCAGGACCTGCCCGGGGCGGCGGAGCCCGGGGAGTGTTTGGAGCCTGCCCGGAGCGGCGGGAGTGACCCCGGGAGTGATCACTGAGAGTGACCCCCGAGAGTGACCTTGGGAGTGACCCCCGAGAGTGACCCTGGGAGTGAGCACGGGAGTGACCCGGAGTGACCCTGGAGTGACCCCGGAGTGATGACCACTGAGGAGTGACCCCGGGAGTGACAGGACGGAGTGACCATGAGAGTGACCCCTGAGAGTGACCCCCGAGAGTGACCCTGGGAGTGAGCACGGGGAGTGACCATGGAGAGTGACCCCGAGAGTGACCCCCGAGAGTGACCCTGGGAGTGACCATTGAGAGTGACCCCGGGAGTGACCCCGGGAGTGATCACTGAGAGTGACCATTGAGAGTGACCCCGAGAGTGACCCCGGGAGTGACCATTGAGAGGGACCCCGGGAGTGAGACCTTGGGAGTGACCCCCGGGAGCGACCCCGAGACAGAGCCCTTGGGAGTGACCACTGGGAATGACCCCAGGAGTGACCCCAGGAGTGAGACCTCGGGAGTGACCCCAGGAGTAACCACTAAGAGTGACCCCCAGGAATGACCCCCAGGAATGACCACTGAAAGTGACCCCTGGGAGTGACCCCTGGGCTGACCCCAGTACTGACCCCCGGGGCTGACCTCAGCACTGACCCCAGGGCTGACCTTGGGCTGACCCCGGGGCTGACCCGTGGGCTGACCCCAGTACTGACCCCGGGGCTGACCCCTGGGGGTCCCAGAGTTCCCCCCGGTTTTGTCGGGGGCCGGTCCGGGAGCCGCCGGGGCCGCTGGGTGCCGGTGCCGGGGCGTGGGCAGCGGGACCGGAGGAAATCCATCACTTCCCTCGGGACGGGCTCCGGAAGGGCCCGGCCCCAGGGCTGGGGACAGAGCCCGGGAGGCCCCAGGGAAGCACCTGGGGGCGGAGGAGGAGCAGGCGAGAGGCCGCCGGGGCTTTCCGAGCACGGGGAAGCGGGAATTTCCTGCGGCCTCGCCCGCGGGGATGTGAAACGCGCCCGGCCAAGGACGCGCTGTCCCCTCCCCGGAGGGCACCGGGCACTTCGGGGGGCACCGGGCACGTCCCGCTGTGCGCTGCCAGCTCCGGGAGAGGCTGCTCCGGGAGGGGCACCTGGCACCGGGAGCGTCCCGGGGGACGAGAACATTCCAACATTGCCTTCCCTCGCCTTTACCGGGCGGGCGAGGCCCGCGGCCAAGGGCGGCGGCGGCTCCGTGGGTTCCGGGACGTGCCCAGCCCCGGTGGGGCGGGGGCAGCTCGGGGGCGGTGGGCGCAGGTGGCAGAGATGGGGGTCAGGGTGATTTTGGGGTCGGGGTCCTTTAGGGGTCAGGATCCTTTAGGGGTCGAGACCCTTCTGGGGTCTGCATCCTTTTGTTGTTGGGATCCTTTAGAGTTGTTGGGATCCTGCTGGGGTCGGGATCCTTTAGGGGTCGGGATCCTTCAGGGGTCGAGATCCTGCTGGGGTCGGGATCCTTCAGGGGTTGGGACCCTTCTGGGGTCTGCATCCTTTAGTTGTTGGGATCCTTTAGAGTTGTTGGGATCCTTCTGGGGTCGGGATCCTGCTGGGGTCGGGATCCTTCAGGGGTCGGGATCCTGCTGGGGTCGGGACCTTTCTGGGGTCTGCATCCTTCTGGGGTCGGGATCCTTTAGTTGTTGGGATCCTTCTGGGGTCTGCATCCTTCTGGGGTCAGGATCCTTTAGGGGTCTGCATCCTTCAGGGGTCAGGATCCTGCTAGGGTCTGGATCCTTCAGGGGTCGGGACCTTTCTGGGGTCAGGATCCTTCTGGGGTCGGGATCCTTTAGGGGTCAGGATCTGTCTGGGGTCAGGATCGTTCTGGGGTCTGCATCCTTCTGGGGTCGGGACCCTTCTGGGGTCTGCATCCTTTTGGGGTCTGCATCCTTTTGGGGTCTGCATCCTTTAGGGGTCAGGGCCCTTCTGGGGTCGGGATCCTTCTGGGGTCAGAATTCTTTAGGGGTCGGGATCCTTCTGGGATCGGGATCCTGCTGGGGTTGGGACCCTTTAGGGGTCGGGATCCTTCTGGGGTCTACATCCTTCTGGGGTCGGGACTCTTCTAGGGTCGGGATCCTTCTGGGGTCTGCATCCTTTAGGGGTCAGGATCCTTCTAGGGTCGGGATCCTTCTGGGGTCTGCATCCTTTAGGGGTCTGCATCCTTTAGGGTTCGGGATCCTTCTGGGGTCTGCATCCTTTAGGTTCAGGATCCTTCTGGGGTCTGCATCCTTTAGGGTTCGGGACCCTTCTGGGGTCCGGACCCTTCTGGGGTCGGGACCCTCCTGGGCTCACTCCCCGACCTGCAGCCCCGGCTCCCCGTGACTCACATCCTTCCCCGCTGCCCTCGCCGCCAGCCCGGTGCTGTCCCCACCACGGCCGGGGCCCCGCGCCTTCCTCCCCGCCGGTCCCCAACTTGTCGCTGGCAGGGCGGGGTGTCCCCTCGGGGGGCACGGGGACACCGCGGCGCCCTCGGGCCCTGCGTCAGCACCGGCAGCGGCTTCAAAACGCCACGGCGGGGAGGAAGTGGGAGCCGGGCCCGGCGCGATGTCGGAGCTGGAGCGGCTGCGGCTCAGCGACATCCCCGAGGGCCGGCAGCGACTGCGGGAGCAGCACGGCAACCTGCTGCGGGTGGCCGACTACTGCCACAGCAACTACCTGCAGGTCAGAGCCGGGCCGAACCGGGCCGGGCCGGGCTGGGCCGGGCTGGGGGCGATGCCAGCCCCGCGGGGTGGCCGCTGGAGCGGTGCCCCGGGAGCCCGAGCATCCCCGCTGGCTCCCGGCCCGCCTGGCCCTGCCGCCCTCCGCTGGGGTTTCGCTGTGCCTTGGCTTCTGCTCCGCTCCCCAGCAGCTCCCGCGGGGGTTTGGGGTGCAGGGGGGTTCTCTGGGGGTTTGGGGTGCAGGGGGTTTGTCCGGGGGTTTGGGGTGCAGGGGGTTTGTCCGGGGGTTTGGGGTGCAGGGGGGTTCTCCGGGGGTTTGGGGTGCAGGGGGTTTGTCCGGGGGGTTTGGGGTGCAGGGGGGGTTCTCTGGGGGTTTGGGGTGCATGGGGGGTTGTCCGGGGGTTTGGGGTGCAGGGGGGGTTTCTGGGGTTTGGGGTGCATGGGGGTTTCTCCGGGGGGTTTGGGGTGCAGGGGGGTTTCTCTGGGGGTTTGGGGTGCAGGGGGGGTGTCTGGGGGTTTGGGGTGCAGGGGGGGGTTCTCTGGGGGTTTGGGGTGCAGGGGGGGTTGTCCGAGGGGTTTGGGGTGCAGGGGGGGTTCTCCGGGGGTTTGGGGTGCAGGGGGGGTTCTGGGGGTTTGGGGTGCAGGGGGGGTTGTCCGAGGGGTTGGGGCTGCTGGAGAAGCCTTGGCAGAGGGCTGGGGCCAGGTGTGTGTCACGGGGGCTGGGGGGTGGCACCTGGCGGGGCCTGCGCTCGCAGGGCGGGCGGGAAGCGCTGCTGGTGCATCCCTTCTCCTCATCCTCATCCTCATCATCATCTCTTCATCCTCCTCCTCCCTGCCTGGCCCACCGAGGGCCGCGGGCAGGAGCTCAGGAGATGGAGTCAGAAGGAAAATGCCCCCCCGGCCCTCCCTGCCGGGCAGGGGTCCCCGTGTCCCCACCAGGGTCGGGGCCGTGTCACCTGCCAGCCCCGGGGCGGCTCCTCCGTCCGAGGGCCCGGAGCCAGCGGGGCAGAACCGAAGGGAAACGAACCGAGCTATTCCGGGAGCCCAGAGCCCCGGCACGGCCGCTGCCACCCCGGCTGTCCCACACGTGGCCCCTCTGGCTGTCCCCAAGGGTGGCCGGGCACGGGGTGACCTCCGGAGCTCTCCGGGACATCATTCCCGGCAGGAATCGCGGGGAATCCCTGGAACCCCTCCCCGCCCACCGGCGGGAAGTCTGAGGCATTTGGAAAGCAGAAGGAAACTCCGAGCCGGGCGGGGATGGCTCTGTCCCACGGCCGGCTCTGTCCCCTGCAGGCCGGCGACAAGAGGAAGGCGCTGGAGGAGACGATGGCTCTGAGCACGCAGTCCCTGGCCAGTGTCACCTACCAGGTCAGCAGCCTGGCCACCGCCTTCCTGCGCCTGCTGGACCTGCAGGCGGCCCAGCTGCGCCAGGTGGAGGCTGATGTCACCTGCGTGGCACAGGTGGGGACCACGGGGGACCTGTGGGTGGGCTGGGGACAGGGGCTCCGGGTGGCTCCGAGGGGCTGGAGACCCCCCCTGTGCCCTGGGAATGCAGAGCCAGCCCCGGGTGGGCAGGGATTGGCCCGGGGGTGTTTTCCTGTCACGGCTGCCAGTCCCAAACTGTCCCCAAATCTGCGAGGGGGAGCTCAGAGCGTTGGCCTGGCTGCCACACTGTCCCCGTGCTGGGGCCTGGCCTTGTCCTCTCGGGACTTGGGGACACTGCTGGAGGGTCCTGTGGCCACCCTGAGCTTGGGGACACTGCTGCAGAGCCCTGTGGTCACCCAGAGCTTGGGGACACTGCTGCAGAGCCCTGTCCCCACCCCAAACTTGGGGACACTGCTGCAGGGTCTTGTGGCCACCCAGAGCTTGGGGACACTGCTGCAGGGTCCTGTGGCCACCTCAAGCTTGGGGACACTGCTGCAGGGTCCTGTGGTCACCCTGCTCTTGGGGACACTGCTGCAGGGTCCTGTCCCCACCCTGAGCTTGGGGACACTGCTGCAGGGTCCTGTGGCCACCCAGACCTTGGGGACACTGCTGCAAAGCCCTGTGGCCACCTCAAACTTGGGGACACTGCCACAGAGCCCTGTGGCCACCCCAAACTTGGGGACACTGCTGCAGGTCCCATGGCCACCTCAGCTTGGGGACACTGCTGCAGGGTCCTGTGGCCACCCAGAGCTTGGGGACACTGCTGCAGGATCCTGTCCCCCCCCCAAACTTGGGGACACTGCTGCAGGGTCCTGTCCCCACCCGGAGCTTGGGGACACTGCTGCAGGGTCCTGTGGCCACCCCAAACTTGGGGACACTGCTGCAAAGCCCTGTGGTCACCCTGACCTTGGGGACACTGCTGCAGGGTTCTGTGGCCACCCAGAGCTTGGGGACACTTCTGCAGGGTCCCATGGCCACCCCAAACTTGGGGACACTGCCACAGAGTCCTGTGACCACCCCGAGCTTGGAGACACTGACACAGAGTCCTGTCCCCACCCCAAACTTGGGGACACTGCTGCAGGGTCCTGTGGCCCCCCCTCCTCTTCCTGTCCCCTGGGAGCCACCTGGAGCCTGTGCAGCCACGGGAGGGGACAGGACCCTGAGGAAGCAGCTGGGGGGGGGTGGCTGAGCCCCTCCTGTCCCCTCCCTGAGCAGGGCCACGTCCCCATTCCCCAATTTGGGACAGCTCGGTGACATCAGGGCTGTGGCGGGGCACAGCAGGACCCACCCTGTGACAACCCTGACCCCCCCAGGCAGGGACAGGGACACAGGGCTGGCAGGGACGGTGGCACCTGGGGGGGGAAAGGGGTGGAAGAACCCAGGATGGCACTTTGGGGACGGTGTCACCTCGGCAGAGCGTGGACATCCACCAGGAGAAGGTGGCGCGGCGCGAGATCGGCGCCCTGACCGTCCCCAGGAGCTGCCCGAGCCTCCCCAAGGTCGCGGCCCCCCCGGAGCCCCCCGTGCTGGAACCCTACTACAGGAGACCCCTCAGCTTCAGCACGCTGGACCACGTCGGCCACGGGGTGAAGGTGGGGTCCCCCGGGGGGGCTTGGGTGCCATTTCTCTGTCCCCAATGTCCCCTGAGGGGTGCACGGGTGGCTCAGACCCCTCCTCTGTGGAGAAGTGGGTTCTGCCCGTGCCCGCTCAGCTTTGGGGGCTTGGCACCCCACGGAGCCTTTCCCAGCTCTGAAAAACCCCACAGGAGGGGTTTGGGGACCTGGCACCCCACAGGAGGGGTTTGGGATCCTCAGAGCCCCACAGGAGGGGTTTGGGATCCTCAGAGCCCAACGGGAGGGGTTTGGGATCCTCAGAGCCCCACGGGAGGGGTTTGGGATCCTCAGAGCCCCACGGGAGGGGTTTGGGAGCCTCAGAGCCCCACAGGAGGGGTTTGGGGACCTCAGAGCCCCACAGGAGGGGTTTGGGGACCTCAGAGCCCCACAGGAGGGGTTTGGATCCTCAGAAGCCCCCCCACGGCGAGGGGTTTGGGATCCTCAGAGCCCCACAGGAGGGTGTTTGGGGACCTCAGAGCCCCACGGGAGGGTTTGGGATCCTCAGACCCCCACAGGAGGGGTTTGGGATCCTCAGAGCCCCACAGGAGGGGTTTGGGGACCTCAGAGCCCCACAGGAGGGGTTTGGGATCCTCAGAGCCCCACAGGAGGGGTTTGGGAGCCCCACAGATCCTCCCCCACTCCGGAAAGCCCCACGGGAGGGCTCGGGGCAGGCGGTGCCGCCGTGGTCGCGGTTCCCACGGTGCCGCTGCCTCGGGGCCGCCCCCGCAGCCCCGGCGGCTCCGGCGGCGCCTTCCGGGGCTGCTTCCCCTTGTGGGGGGAAAGTCCCAGCCCCGGGGAGCCCGGAGGTGACGGGGCAGGGGTGGCACCCACGCGTGTCCCCGCGTGTCCCCGTGCCGCAGGACACCAGCACGCAGCTGTCCCGCACCGGCACGCTGGCTCGGAAAAGCACCAAATCCTCCTCGGCAGTGGCTGCGGGAACGCTGGGGTGAGACGGGCGCTGCTGTGTCACCCAGGGCTGGTGGCACCTGGCACCTGGCAGGGTGCCATCCCTTCCCGTGCCGTCCCTTTGATCCCAGCCCATCCCATCCCAACACATTGATCCCATCCATTGATCCCATCCCATTGATCCCATGGATCCCCATCCCATTGATCCCATCCCATCCCATTGATCCCAGCCCATCCCATCCCATTCCATTGATCCCATCCCATCGGTCCCATCCCATCCCAACACATTGATCGCATCCATTGATCCCATCCATTGATCCCATGGATCCCATCCCATCCCCATCCCAACACATTGATCCCATCCATTGATCCCATCCCATCCCATCCCACTGGTCCCATCCCATCCCATTGATCCCAACCCGTCCCCTCCCATCCCATTGATCCCATGGATCCCGTTGGTCCCATTAATCTTATCCCACTGAATCCATTGATCCCATGGATCCCATGGATCCCATTGATTCCATCCCATGAATCCCATGGATTCCATTGATCCCACTGATCCCATCTCATTGATCCCATTGATCCCACTGAGAACATCCCATGGATCCCATCCCATTGATCCCATTGATTCCCTTGATCCCACTGATCCCATCTCACTGATCCCATCGATCCCATTGATCCCATCCCACTGATCCCATCGATCCCATCGATCCCATTGATCCCATCCCATTGATCCCACTCATCCCATCCCATCAATCCCACTGACCCCCTGGACCCCACTGACCCCCATCCCATTGATCCTATGGATCCCATCCCATTGATCCCACTCATCCCATCAATCCCACTGACCCCGCTGACCCCCCGGACCCCACTGACCCCCATCCCATTGATCCTATGGATCCCATCCCATTGATCCCACTCATCCCATCCCATCAATCCCACTGACCCCCTGGACCCCACTGACCCCCATCCCATTGATCCTATGGATCCCATCCCACTGATCCCACTCATCCCATCCCATCAATCCCACTGACCCCACTGACCCCACTGACCCCCATCCCATTGATCCTATGGATCCCATCCCATTGATCCCACTGATCCCATCAATCCCAATGACCCCGCTGACCCCCGGACCCCACTGACCCCCATCCCATTGATCCTATGGATCCCATCCCATTGATCCCATGATCCATCAATCCCACTGACCCCGCTGACCCCCGGACCCCACTGACCCCTATCC
Source organism: Serinus canaria (assembly GCF_022539315.1). Taxonomy (NCBI): domain Eukaryota; kingdom Metazoa; phylum Chordata; class Aves; order Passeriformes; family Fringillidae; genus Serinus; species Serinus canaria. The sequence goes on from NC_066340.1 coordinate 509,361, forward strand.
CATTGATTCCTATGGATCCCATCCATTGATCCCACTGATCCCATCCCATCAATCCCACTGACCCACTGACCCCACTGACCCCCATCCCATTGATCCTATGGATCCCATCCCATTGATCCCACTGATCCCATCCATCAATCCCACTGACCCCACTGACCCCACTGACCCCCATCCCATTGATCCTATGGATCCCATCCCATTGATCCCACTCATCCCATCCCATCAATCCCACTGACCCCCTGACCCCCACTGACCCCCATCCCATTGATCCTATGGATCCCATCCCATTGATCCCACTGATCCCATCAATCCCACTGACCCCGCTGACCCCCTGGACCCCACTGACCCCCATCCCATTGATCCTATGGATCCCATCCCATTGATCCCACTGATCCCATCAATCCCACTGACCCCGCTGACCCCCGGACCCCACTGACCCCTATCCCATTGATCCTATGGATCCCATCCCATTGATCCCCACTGATCCCATCCCATCAATCCCACTGACCCCACTGACCCCACTGACCCCCATCCATTGATCCTATGGATCCCATCCCATTGATCCCACTGATCCCATCAATCCCGCTGACCCCCCGGACCCCACTGACCCCCATCCCATTGATCCTATGGATCCCATCCCATTGATCCACTGATCCCATCAATCCCATGACCCCGCTGACCCCCCGGACCCCACTGACCCCTATCCCATTGATCCTATGGATCCCATCCATTGATCCCGCTGATCCCATCCCATCAATCCCACTGACCCCACTGACCCCACTGACCCCCATCCCATTGATCCTATGGATCCCATCCCATTGATCCCACTGATCCCATCAATCCCACTGACCCGCTGACCCCCCGGACCCCACTGACCCCTATCCCATTGATCCTATGGATCCCATCCCATTGATCCCACTGATCCCATCCCATCAATCCCACTGACCCCACTGACCCCACTGACCCCCATCCCATTGATCCTATGGATCCCATCCCATTGATCCCACTCATCCCATCCCATCAATCCCACTGACCCCCCGGACCCCCACTGACCCCCATCCATGATCCTATGGATCCCATCCCATTGATCCCACTGATCCCATCAATCCCACTGACCCCGCTGACCCCCTGGACCCCACTGACCCCATCCCATTGATCCTATGGATCCCATCCCATTGATCCCACTGATCCCATCAATCCCACTGACCCCGCTGACCCCCGGACCCCACTGACCCCTATCCCATTGATCCTATGGATCCCATCCCATTGATCCCACTGATCCCATCCCATCAATCCCACTGACCCCCTGGACCCCACTGACCCCCATCCCATTGATCCTATGGATCCCATCCCATTGATCCCACTGATCCCATCCCATCAATCCCACTGACCCCACTGACCCCACTGACCCCCATCCCATTGATCCTATGGATCCCATCCCATTGATCCCACTCATCCATCCCATCAATCCCACTGACCCCACTGACCCCACTGACCCCCATCCCATTGATCCTATGGATCCCATCCCATTGATCCCACTGATCCCATCAATCCCACTGACCCCGCTGACCCCCCGGACCCCACTGACCCCCATCCCATTGATCCTATGGATCCCATCCCATTGATCCCACTGATCCATCAATCCCATGACCCCGCTGACCCCCCGGACCCCACTGACCCCTATCCCATTGATCCTATGGATCCCATCCCATTGATCCCACTGATCCCATCCCATCAATCCCACTGACCCCACTGACCCCACTGACCCCCATCCCATTGATCCTATGGATCCCATCCCATTGATCCCACTGATCCCATCAATCCCACTGACCCCCCGGACCCCACTGACCCCCATCCCATTGATCCTATGGATCCCATCCCATCGATCCCACTGATCCCATCAATCCCACTGACCCCCCGGACCCCACTGACCCCCATCCCATTGATCCTATGGATCCCATCCCATCGATCCCGCTGACCCCGCTGACCCCGCAGGAGGAGCAGCCGCGTTCCCGAGCCGGTGCCGCCGCCCGTGGTTCCCGCGGGGAAGCTCCCGAGCGGCTCCTGCGGCCCCTCCCCGCTGCCCCCCAGGTACCCGGGCAGCTCCCGCCCCTCGGGATTGGGGGGAAAAAATGGGAATTGGGGAAAAAACGGGAATTGGGGCATCGGCTGCCCTGGCAGGGCTGGTGGGCAGGGCAGGGGAGAGGGGGGACGGTGGGGAAGGAAGGGAAATATGGGAAAAGGTGGGAATGATGGGAAAGATGGGAAATATTATGGGAAATACGGGAAAAGATGGGAAAGATGGGAAATGATGGGAAATTATGGGAAATGATGGGAAATATGGGAAATTATGGGAAATATGGGAAAGATGGGAAAGATGGGAAATGATGGGAAATATGGGAAATTATGGGAAATTATGGGAAATATGGGAAATATCGGAAATTATGGGAAATATGGGAAATGATGGGAAATATGGGAAATGATGGGAAAAGATGGGAATGATGAGAAATGCGGGAAATGATGGAAATGATGGGAAATGATAGGAAAGATGGGAAAAGATGGGAAAGGTGGGAAATACGGGAAATGATGGGAAATATGGGAAAAAATGGGAATGATGGGAAAAATGGGAAATACGGGAAAAGATGGGAATGATGGGAAAAATGGAAAAAGATGGGAAATATGGGAAGTTATGGGAAATATGGGAAATGATGGGAAATATGGGAAATGATGGGAAATATGGGAATGATGGGAAACAGGGCATGGCACGGGGAAGGGTTGGCACAGCTGCGGAGTCCCGTGCCACGCGGTGCCACCTTGTCCTGGCACGGGACAGTGTCTGTGCTCGGGGTGGGGACACGGGGACCCCCACCCTGACACTGCTGCTCCTCCCCCACCCCCCCAGCTCCAGCGGGACCCCGGCAGCTCCTGGGGACGGAATTCCAGCCCCGCCACCACTGCCAGGGCCACCCCTGCTGGCACCGTCCCCTCCAGGGCCACCCCCTCCTGCCACTGCCGTCCCACCTCCGCCACCCCTCCCTGGGGACCTGCTGCCACCTCCCCCTGGGGACCTGCTGCCACCTCCCCCTGGGGACCTGGCCGTGCCCCCACCGGAGCTCCCACCCCCAGGTGAGTGCTCAGTGCTCCGGGGGGGTGACAGGGGCACGGGGGGCAGCGTGGGACCTGTCCCCACCCCTCACCCTCCATCCCTCACCCTCCATCCCTCACCCTCCACCCCTCACCCTCCATCCCTGACCCCTTTTGGGGTTCTCGCAGCCCCCGAGGACCTCGAGCTGCCGCCACCACCCTCAGCTGTGCCTGACTTTGGGGACCTGGCCCTGCCACCGCCACCAGCCGCAGAGGACCCCCCGTGGGACCCCCAGAGCTACCTGTAGGAAGGTACAGGGGGTCCCAAACCCCTTACAGAGGGTCCCAAACCCCCTGGGGAGGGGCACAGGGGGTCCCATGTGTGTGTCCCTGTCCCCCAATGGTGGCTCCGTGTGTGTCCCTGTCCCCCAGCGGTGTCCCCGCTCCCGGACCCGAGGCAGGAGGACACCAAGGACACGGAGCTGGGAACGCGTCAGGGCAGGAGCTGATCCCAGGGGGCAGCCCTGGATCCCAGCCCTGGATCCCAGCCCTGGATCCCAGCCCTGGATCTCAGCCCTAGATCCCAGCTCTGGATCCCAGCCCTGGATCCCAGCTCTGGATCCCAACCCTGGATCCCAACCCTGGATCCCAACCCTGGGTCCCAGCCCTGGATCCCAGCCGGGATCCCAGCCTGGATCCCAACCCTGGATTACCCAGCCCGGGATCCACAGCCACGGGGATCCCCAGCCTGGATCCCAGCCTGGGATCCACAGCTATGGATTCCCAACCCTGGATCCAAACCCTGGATCCACACACCTGGATCCCAGCTCTGGATCCCAACCCTGGATCCCAACCCTGGATCCCAACCCTGGATCCCAGCCCTGGATCCCAGCTCTGGATCTCAGCCCTAGATCCCAGCTCTGGATCCCAGCCCTGGATCCCAACCCTGGATCCCAGCTCTGGATCCCAGCCCTGGATCCCAGCCCTGGATCCCAGCCCAGAACTGGACCCTGGGCACAGAGCAGAGCTCGCTGTCCCCGTGGGCTCCAGGGATGTTCCAGCCCCAAAACCCCTCCCCTGCCCGTCCCCTGCCTGTCCCCTGCCCGTCCCCTGCCATCCCAGCCGTCCCCTGCTGGTCCAGAGCGTCCCTGCACCCCTACCCATCCCCTGACTGTCCCCTGCCATCCCCTGCACGTCCCCTGCCATCCCCCTGCCATCCCTGCCTGTCCCCTGCTGACCCAGAGCATCCCTGCATCCCCTTACCATCCCCTGCCTGTCCCCGCCGTCCCCTGCCCATCCCCTGCCATCCCCTGCCCGTCCCTGCCATCCCTGCCCATCCCTGCTTGTCCCCTGCCTGTCCCCTGCCATCCCCTACCGTCCCCTGCCCACCCTGCTGCTCCAGGGCCATCCCCTGCTTGTCCCCTGCCATCCCCTGCCATCCCCTGCCCGTCCCTGCCATCCCCTGCCTGTCCCCTGCCTGTCCCCTGCCATCCCCTGCCTGTCCCCTGCCTGTCCCCTGCTGCTCCAGGGCCATCCCCCAAACCCCAGGAGCCGGAGCCCCCCTCGGGTGCAGCCCGGAGCTCTCTCCCAGCCGGGCTGGAGTCTGTCTGTCTGTCTGTCTGCAATACAGAGCTCTGTCCGTCTGGCACACATTTGTGTCTTTAATCCCATGGCTTTGAGTTCCGCGCAGTCCGAGGGTTTGGGGTGGCACAGAGGAGGAGGAGGAGGAGGAGGAGGAGGAGGAGGAGGAGGAGGAGGAGGAGGAGGAGGAGGAGGAGGAGGAACCACTCGGGGCTGCTTTGGTCATTTCCTGCCGGGTTTTGGGGTTCCCAGGGTTTGGGGGAGCCGGGGCCGCCCTCGGGGGCCGGTAAGGCTGCGGATAAACCCGGGATAAACCCGGGATAAATCCAGGGGGAGCCAACCCCAGAGAGCCGCGGCTGCTGGAGGTCTGCAGAGTGCAATTAGAAGGGGTAATTAATTAACACTGCGGTGGGGAGGGGGACACGGATGGCGCGGGGGGGGGGGGGTTTGGCCTCTGGGGACCCGGTGCCAGGAGTGTCCCCCGAGGGGATTGTGGCACCTGGCAGGTGCCCAGCTCAGGGGGCATCGACCCTCCCTGGGGTAGGAGGGGCCCGGCGCGATCCAGGAAAGGGCCCAGGGGACACCGCGGGGACACCGCGGGGACACCGCCGGGACACCGCGGGGACATCGGGGAGGAGCAGGGCTGGGAGGGGCGGGGGCGAGGCCGGGCCCGGCTCCCCCGGGGCTGCGGCTCCTGTGCCCGGGCAGGATCAGGAGAGGCTCTGCCCCTTCCCAAAGCTCTCCCGGTGCTCCCGGCTCCGTTTGTCCCGAGGATGAACCCCGGGGACAGCAAAGCCCGGAGCAAGGCTTGGGGCGGGGTGTGGGAGCAGGGATTTCCCAGCTGGAATTCCCAGTGGGATCAGGAGCAGGGATTTCCCAGCCAGAATTCCCGGTGGGATCAGGAGCAGGGATTTCCCAGCCAGAATTCCCGGTGGGATCAGGAGCCCAGGGCCAGGCAGGCCAGCGGGATGACAGCAGGAGCAAGGACGTGCCCAGCCCGCGGGGAGCCGGCTGCTGGATTTTTAGGAATTCTCTTTCGAGGTCCAAAGCGAAAGGAAGCAAAACTCCACCAGAAATCCCCGTCAGGCGGGCAAAGGGCGCGGGGGCGGCCGTGGCCGTGGCTCCGTGGCCGGGCAGGGCCGGGGGCCTGCGGAAAGCGCTTCGGTGGCCGGGAACGGAGCCGGGAGAGGCCGAGGAACATCCCGGGAGCGGGGCCGGGAGCGGGGCCGGAGCCGCCGCCTCCCTCAGCACTTCCTGCGCAGCAGCTCCTGCAGGTACCGCGCCACCTCCACCGCCGACTCCCAGGGCACCACGGCGGCCTGGAATGCCCCGGGCTGCTTCTCCTGGCTCTCCTGGATCAACCTGTGCATGGGATAACCCTTCCTGGGGAACGCCACGTCCGCCGCCGTCAGAGTCCCGGCCGGGCAGAAATCGTTGGCACCGTCGCCCACGTAAAAGACGCGCTGGAACTCCACGTCCTCCCGCGCCCGCTCCGCCAGGTACTCGCCCAGGATCTTCCTCTTGCACATGTTGGCCGGGCACTGCAGGCACTTGTGGCTGTGGTAGGGCCCCAGGGTCAGCACGCCGCGCCGGTCGAAGCTGGCCGGGTTGCTGAAGACCTTGCGGAAGAGCGAGCGGGCGCCGGCGGCGCGCAGCTTGGCCTCGATGCCGAAGGTGTTGGCGTCGGAGATGAGCACCAGCTCGAAGAGCTCCTGGTGCTTGGAGAGGAGCTGGAAGAGCTCGGCCATGCCGGGGGACAGCGGGATGTTCTCGTAGACGGCGCGGAGCTCGGCGGGGCGCACGCCCTGCTCGCCCAGGAAGGCCAGCGCCCGCTGCATGTGCTCGTTGTAGCTGCCGCCGGGGCTGAGGCGCAGCGGCTCCGGCAGCGCCCGGCCCCGCAGCACCGAATCGTCGCTGTTCTCGTCCACGATGGTCTCGTCGAAGTCAAACACCAGCAGGAAGCGGGGGGGATGAGGGCCGGACATGCCCACGCCCTGCGGGGGGACGGACGGACAGACGGCGGGGTCATTGGGGTGTGTGACAGACGGCGGGGTCGTTGGGGTGTGGGACGGACAGACCCCACTGTCATTGGGGTGTGTGACAGACAGACAGACAGCGGTGTCATTGGGGTGTAGGATGGACAGAACCCGCTGTTATTGGGGTGTGGGATGGACAGACAGACCCCAATATCTATGGGGTGGGGGATGGACAGACAGACAGCGGTGTCTATGGGGTGTGGGATGGACAGAACCCGCTGTTATTGGGGTGTGGGATGGACAGACAGACAGCGGTGTCATTGGGGTGTGTGACAGACAGCAGTGTCATTGGGGTGTGGGATGGACAGACAGACAGCGGTGTCATTGGGGTGTGGGATGGACAGACAGACAGCGGTGTCATTGGGGTGTGGGATGGACAGAACCCGCAGTCATTGGGGTGTGGGACAGACAGACCCCTCTGTTATTTGGTGTGGGACAGACAGACCCCGCTGTCAGTGAGTGCAGGACAGACAGACAGACGGACCCCACTGTCAGTGAGTGGACAGACAGACAGACCCCGCTGTCAGTGAGTGCAGACAGACAGACAGACGGACAGACCCCGCTGTCAGTGAGTGCAGACAGACAGACAGACAGACAGACCCTGCTGTAGTGAGTGCAGACAGACAGACAGACAGACAGACCCCGCTGTTAGTGAGTGCAGACAGACAGACAGACAGACAGACCCCGCCGTTACTGGGGCTTGGTGGCACCGGCCGTTCCCAGTCCCCCCCAGGGAGGACAGACCCCGCTGGCACCGGGACCTGGTGGCCACCCCCGGGGCGGGAGGGGTTAATCCGGCCCTAAAGCTGATCCTGCCCGTGAGGGGATCGCCGGGCCGGGCTGTGCCGGGCCGGGCCGGGCTAATCCGGGCCGGAGGTCACCGTGCCGAGAGGGGACAGCGGCCCTGGGATCGGCCCTGGGATCGGGGAATTTCCGGCCTTGGGAAAGAGCTCCGGGATCAGAGAGGGCGGCAAAGCTGGGCTGGGACAGGGGGACAGGGGGACAGGGGGGAACAGTGGGACAGGGGGGACAGGGGGGGACAGCTTGGGACAGGGGGGGTACAGCCTGGGACAGGGGGGGACAGCTGGGACAGGGGGGACAGGGGGGGACAGCTGGGACAGGGGGACAGCTGGACAGGGGGGACAGCTGGGACAGGGGGACAGCTGGGACAGGGGGGACAGCTGGGACAGCGGGGACAGCTGGGACAGCTGGGACAGGGGGACAGCTGGGACAGGGGGGGACAGGTGGGACAGGGGGGACAGGGGGGACAGGGGGGACAGGGGGACAGCTGGGACGGGGGACAGCGGCAGCTGGGAGAGGGGGGGACAGGGGGACAGGGGGACAGGGGGGACAGCTGGACAGGGGGCGCGCGAACAGCTGGGAGGGGGGGACAGCTGGACAGAGGTGACAGCCCAGCCTGCTCCTGTGCCCTCGGGGACAGGGGAAAGCTGGGACAGGGGGACGGGGGGGACAGCTGGGACAGCTGGGACAGGGGGACAGCCCAGCCTGCTCCTGTGCCACCTCTGGGACAGGAGGTGACAGCCCAGGGGGGTCAGGTGCGATTTTAGGGACGAGTTCCTCCCCCCGAGGGTGGCACAAGCCCTGGCACAGCTCCCAGCGATGCCCCCAGGGATGCCCAGGGTGGGATTTTGGGGGGGTCCTGCAGGGCTGGACCATCCTGGGGGATCCCTGGGCATTCCATGAACCCCAAACCCACCCAGCCTGGCACCCCCCGCTCCCCTCAGCCCTTCCCGGCCGCTCCAGGGTGGAATTCTGGAATTCTGGAATTTGGGGACCCGATTTCCCCCCCTGGCCGGGGCTGGGGAGGTGACAGAGGTGACCTGGGGCAGGGACAGTGGCACTGACCTTAAACAGGCATGGCAGCCCCACGCCCTGGCAGCACCTCCTCATGCTGGCACCATCCCGGGCCGAGGGCTGCGGAGCACAGAAAAGAGGGAATTCCGTGAATTCCGGGAATTCCGGGAATCCCGAGGCTTTTTCCCGGGTTATTCCCGAGTTCGGGAGCTTCTGTTCCGGGCTGGGGGAACTGGAGGAGAGCAGAACCCGTTTGAAGGTTCTGATCCCTCCTGATTCCCCGGGAGGGCAGAAAAATAAAAAACGGGAAGAGCAAAGAAAAAAAAAAACCAAACCGGGAATAGCAAAAATCCCGGGAATAGCAAAAAAACCAACCCGGGAGCAGCGGTCCTGCTCCAACCCCCAGGATTTTCTTCCAGGGTAATTCCTTTGGATGGGAATTCTCCGGCGGAATTCTGCCGACCCCTGGTGGTCCCCGGCGAGGGGAAACCTCCCCAAAATCCTTCAGCCGGTTGGAAATTGGGCAATTCCCGCTGGGAATTGGAGCCGGGCACCCCGAGCCGGGCCGGGAGGATGGCGGGGATTTGTGCCCGGCCTCTGGAAGGTGATTTGGGGGATTTTGGGCTGGATCCGAGCCCGGCTCGCGGCTATTTTGGGCACAAACCCGACCCGTGACTCGGCTGGAATAAAAACCCTGCGGCACCGGAGCCCGGGGGTGGAACCTGGGCTGGAAATTGTGGAAAAATCCCTTTTTTTTTTTTCTTTTTTTTTTTTTTTTTGGGAGGCCTGGAGCCACACGCTGGGTGTTTACTTGCTAAAAAAAGCCCTCAGAAGTGGAGGGTTTATTGGCAGACAGAATCTGGAGCCGAACAACGCCACAGCCAGGCTGGGAGCGGCTTCCAAAGCGGGAGAGATGGAAAAAAAGAAAAAAAAAAAAAGGGATTAAACAGGAAAGAGGAACTGGAATTTTGGTCACTGCTCGGTCACTGCCAGCAGCGAGGAAATAATTTGGGATGAAGCCTCAGGGAGAGTCTGTGGCGCTGAGAGGCAGGGAAAGAGCCCTGGGGACACTGGGGACACCGGGGTGGGGACAGCGTGGGTGCGGGGAGTGGAACTGCCCCCAAAAATTCCTCTGGGCCCGAGGGGTTGGGGTTTGTGGGGTGGGAAAATTTCCAGGGGCAGAACTTGGGGTTTTGGGGCAGGCGAGGTCAGACAGAGCCCCTGGGGCACCCCGGACCCTCCTGGGCATCAAAACCCGACCCGGGCCGGGCCAGAGCCCCCCGGGACCCTCTGGGCTCATCCCGAGCTCCGGGAGCCGCCAGGACCGGCCCGGATTTCAGCCCCGCTCCCGCTGCAATTCCCAGCTCCCTCCCGGCTCTCCCGGCACCAAATCCCGGGAAAACTCAACCTGAGCCCCCCCGTCCCGGTGTCCCCCTGTCCCCGTGTCCCCCTGTCCCGGTGTCCCCCCGTCCCCGGGCAGGGCAGAGCCCCCGGGGTGGCTCCCGTGGGATTTCTGGGGCAAGAGCTCGGAGCATCCCCAGATGCGGCTGCAGGAGCTGCTCCCCCAAAAACGGCCCCAAAAAGGGCCCTAAACCCGCCCCAAAACCGGCCCTGAACCCGCCCCAAAATCGGCCCCAAACCTGTCCCAAAATCGGCCCTAAAACCGCCCCAAAACCCGGCCCTAAACCTGTCCCAAAACCGGCCCCAAAGCCGCGATGAACGGGACCAAAACAGGCCCCAGGACCGGAGCCGGCGTTGTTTGGGGATTGAGCTCCAGGTGGGAATTTCGGGATTGAAATCATCTGAGGGCTGGGGGGGCTCCTGGCATCCCAAAAAAACCCCAAATCCTCGGGATACGGGAAGGGAAACCCCACCCCAATAAAGCGATTCCCAGCTCCTCCCCTGGTCCCGATCCCGCAGGAGGGGAAAAAATTTGGGAAATCGGACGGACAGACAAACCCTGCGGGGCCTGGGGACAGCGGGACGGGAAATCCCGGCCGGAACCGATCCCGAAATTTGGGGCGGGATGGGGCAGAGGGAAGGGAAATCCTGGAGGGAGCGGATCCCAGATTTTGGTGCGGGATGGGGCAGCAGGAAGGGAAATCCTGGAGGGAGCGGATCCCAGATTTTGGTGCGGGATGGGGCAGCGGGAAGGGAAATCCCGGCCAGAACCGATCCCAGATTTTGGAGCGGGATGGGGCAGGGGGAAAGGAAATCCTGGTGGGAGCCGATCCCAGATTTTGGAGCGGGATGGGGCAGCCGCCAGCGCCTTCCCGCAATTAAAGGGGCTCCCCTGGGAAGCGAAGCAGCCGCTTCGTTTTCCCCAAAAAAGCGCAGCCGGGGGGGACGGGAAATTACCGGGACAATCGCTCAGGGATAAAGGTTTGTAACTCCCGAGTTCGGGCTGAGGGTGGGAAAACTCTGGGAATCGTTTCCCGGCGCGGTTTGTGCCCCGGATTTCGGGGTTTTGGGGATCTCTGTCCCCAGAGCCGAGGGAGGAGGGGCCGGAGCCGCCCGCGCCCTCCCGGTGCCCGCGGGCTCCCCGAAATCGGCCCCGCCGCGCCCGGTCCCGCCCCGGCACCGGAGAGCAGCGGCCGCGGGGAGCCGGGACACCGGGAGCCGCTCCCGAAGCCGGGAAGTGCCGGGACACCGGGAGCGCTCCCGGAGCCGGGAAGTGCCGGGACACCGGGAGCCGCTCCCGGAGCCGGGAAGTACCGGGACACCGGCAGCATTCCCGGAGCCGGGAAGTGCCGGGACACCGGGAGCCGCTCCCGGAGCCGGGAAGTACCGGGACACCGGCAGCATTCCCGGAGCCGGGAAGTGCCCGGACACCGGGAGCATTCCTAGAGCCGGGAAGTGCCGGGACACCGGGAGCATTCCCGGAGCCGGGAAGTGCCGGGACACCGGGAGTATTCCCGGGGCAGCGGCGCTTCTGCCCCCGGCGCTCTCTGACCGTGCCCGGTCTGGAGGTTTTTAACCCCAAAGCCGATTTCGGTGCGTGGAATATTCCGGTTTTTAACGATCCAAACCCAAATTCTGCCCTGGAGCGAATTCCAGCTCCGGGGCACAATTCCCGGGAAACCGAGCCGGGGGAGAACCGGGACCGGGACACGATCCCGCCGCCGCTAGAATTAAACCCGACCCGCGGCGAACCCCGGCTCCCGAAAGAGGAGAAAATGCGGGAATTAACGGGAATCCCCGTTAAGGAGCGCTCGGAGCGGGTCCCGCCGGCCCCGGGGTCCCCTCGTCCCTTCCTGGGCTCCGCTTTCCCCCCGAGTTCCCGGGCCCGGCACGGGCAGAGCGTTCCGGGTCACCTCGGGTGACGGGGCTGCTCCGGCTTTTCCCGGGGTTTGTTTTTCCTGCCGGGAATCCGCGGCGTTACCGCAGCCCCGGTTCGGCCCCGGAACGCGGCGGTTCGGGGGATCCAGCCAGGATTCCGGATCCTGCCTCTCGCCCGGTGCCACCGGGCAGCAACTGCGGCTCCGGTACCGGCACAGCCCCTCCCCGAGCTCCGCGGCTCCTCCCGGTACCGGCGGGGCTGAATCGCGGCCGTTCCGTGTCCGGGTGGCACCTCCCGGTACCGGCAGCAGCCGCAGCGGTACCGGCAGGGTCCAAACGAGTAGGGACCGCCCCGGTACCGCCACCATCCGCCCCAGTCACGGCAGGGTCCAACCGAATCAGGACCCCCCCCTGTACCGGCAAGAGCCGCCCCGGTACCGGCAGGGTCCAACCGTATCGGCACCCCCCGGTACCGGCACCATCCCCTCGGCTCCCGGCAGGATCCCCCCGGCAGGCACCATCCGATCCCGGCAGGGTCCAACCGGGGATGAAACCTGCCGGTACCGGCAGCAGCCGTTGCGGATCCGGCATCTCCCGGTACCGCCGCGGTGCCGCCTCTCGCCTCCTTACCGGGTCGGAACCTGCCGGGAGCGCCCGGTCCGCCCCGGTGCCGGAGTGTGCGGGGGCGGCGCGGGGGCAGCCCGGGCTCGGCGCCGCTCCGGGGCCGGTTCGGAGCCGCTCCGGGGCCGGTTCGGGGCCGGTGCCGCCGCCGGCGCTGCCGAGAGCGCGGCCCCTTTAAAGCGACGCCACCGGGGCCGCGCGGAGCCGCCGCAGTGCGCCGACGTCATCGCCAGCGCAGCCAATGGCAGAGCAGTTTCCCCACCGCGGAGGGGCGTGGTTATCCTAGGCCGCGCCCCCTTTCCGAGGGGCGGGGGGAGCGCCCCGCTCGGGTCCCGCCGCCCCCGCCCCGCTGCCAAAAGTTGCCAAATCGGGAAAAACCAACAAAAGCCCGGTTCCCCCCCCCGTAACCGCTCCGGGGTTGTGTAACGAAGCCGTTTGTGGGGGGGGTTCTGTCTCCGGAGCCACCAGCGGCGCCGGAGCTCCGAGTGAGAAAAACGCCCTAATTGTCCCCAAAATAGCGGCGGGGACGGGCGGGGGGGTCCGGCGGGCGCGCTCCGTGCCCGGCCCGGCCCGGCCGCAGCGGGCGGGGTCCCCGCGCTAATTTTGGGAGCCGAGACGGGCAATTGCAGGGTGGCAGTGCCAGGGCAGCCCCGCCCGGGCTCCGCCGCTATCGCGGGGGCCGCAGGAGCCGCCGAGATAAAAATACCGGGGCAGCGCCCTCGGGGCACCGGGCCCGCCCGGGGGACCGGGGACGGCCAAACCCCGGCGGAGCTCGGGGTTTTTTTTTGGTGGTTTTTAATTAAAAGCGTCCAGGAATGGAAAGGCGCGGCCGGGATTCCAAAGGTCGGGAAGAGCGGCGGGAGTCGCTCCCCCCCCGGGCTGGAGCTGGCGGTGCCACGTTGTCCCCGAGCCCCAAAAGTGGGGAATTTTGCTCGTTTTTGGTAAAATTCTGCCTCAGAGCCGAGCTCGGAGCGCTCCTGGGACCTTTCCTGGCTCCCCCGGCCGGAGGTGCCGGCCCTGCCCCAGGGAATCCTTCCAGGCAGTTATTCCAGGGAATTCTTTTAAGGACTTCTTTTAGGGAATTCTGTATTTTATCCCCTCCCCAGCCTGGGTCTCCCCGGCTTTCCCCGGGCATTTCCCCGCTCTGGAGCCGCTCCGAGCGGGAGAATCCAAAGGGGGAATGAATTCCCCACGGGCTCCGCCGCTTCCCACCGGGATCACCCCGGATCCGTGCCGGACCACCCCGGGATTATCCCGGACCCATCCCCGATCCATCCCGGGTCACCCGATCGTCCGGACCCCCAGATCCCGGACCACCCCGGATCATCCGGATACGGACCCCCCATCACCGGGTTCATTCCGGACCTCGGCACCCGGATCCAACCCTCCCGGGCCTCCATCCCGGACCGTTCCAGCCCCGAGGGTTTGGCACGGACGCTCCCGGTGATTTTCCACTGCGGAGAGCTCCGGGGAGCAGGCGAGGACAGAGCCCGGGGCGGGCGCTCCCGGCAGCTCCGGAGCTGCCACCGGAGCCTTTCCCGATCCCCGAGGAGCCACCGGAGCCTTTCCCGATCCCCGGGAGCCACCGGAGCCTTTCCCGACCCCGGAGGAGCCACCGGAGCCTTTCCCAGCCCCCGGGAGCCACCGGAGCCTTTCCCAAACCCCGGGAGCCACCGGAGCCTTTCCCGACCCCCGGGAGCCACCGGAGCCTTTCCCGATCCCCAGGAGCCTTTCCCGATCCCCGGAGGAGCCACCGGAGCCTTTCCCGACCCCCGGGAGCCACTGGAGCCTTTCCCGATCCCCCGGGAGCCACCGGAGCCTTTCCCAATCCCCGGAGGAGCCACCGGAGCCTTTCCCGACACCCGGGAGCCACCGGAGCCTTTCCCGATCCCCGGGAGCCACCGGAGCCTTTCCCGGCCCCCGGGAGCCACCGGAGCCTTTCCCGATCCCCAGGAGCCTTTCCCGACCCCCGAGGAGCCACCGGAGCCTTTCCCGACCCCAGGAGCCTTTCCCGACCCCGGAGGAGCCACCGGAGCCTTTCCCAGCCCGGGATTCCCGCAGGGGCCGGGCCAACCCCGCTGGCTCCAGGTCCGTCCTGGATTTTGGGATTGCGGCAGCTCCGCCGCCCTCTCCTGGCTCCGCTTCCCCAAAATTTAACCCGAACCCTCGGGTTAAATCCCGAACCCTCGGGAAGGAATTCCCGGGAAAAGGGGAGCCGATCCCGGGTTCCACCGAGGAATAAAATGAGGAAAAAAATAAAAATAAACGGGGACAATAATGCAAAGGAAAGTGGGGGAATAAAGCAAAATAAAATAGGGGAAAAGCAAAATGAAAAGGGGGGAAAGCAGCGAAATAAAATAGGAAAAGAAAGGAAAATGGAATGGGAAAATAAAGCAGAAGTGAGGGTGCAGAAAGGAGGGAAGACCCGGACAAACCCCTTGGAGTTTCCCATCCCTGTGGAATTCCGTGGGTGCAGCAAAAACGGAAATGGAAGGATTAAAAAACCACAACAAACCCCAGCCTTGGATCTGCTGCCTTTTAACCCAAATTTCCCCATTTTCTGGGTTTTTTTTTTCCTTTGGAAAGGATCCCAGCCCGCCCTCCCAGCGTCTCACATCACGGCCAGACCGGGAAGAGGGGTTGGAATTTTTAATCTTCTTCCACAGAAAGGAAGTTCATAAATTCTCAGAATGATCCGATACAGAGCGGAGCTGGAGAGCAGGAAAAAAAAAACCAAAAAAACAAAAAAAAACCAAACCAAAAAACATCCCAGATTCTGGAATTCTTGGAAGAGCAGCCCGGAATGCTGGAGGATTTACTGAGGAGGGAAAATGGCTTTGGAAAACCTGGAACACAAATTTTTGATGGCTCATTTTGGGCGTTTTTCAGCATTAAAAAATTGGATTATCCCAGATTATCCTGAGCAGGAAATTGTGGCACCACTGGAGGCTGCAGGGGGGGAATGCAGAGAATTCCAGGGAATTGTAAGATTGGGAATTCAGGATTGGATTTTTTTCCTGCCAGAGGGGATGAGGGGGAATTAAAAATCCTGGAGGAAATGGTTAAAAATTGGCTTTTTTTCGCAGCCAAAACCGAGGGGTTTGGGCCCAAAACGGCCCCAAAGTTTCCAATGTTATGGAAAACCCAACTCTGGGATTAGGGAAAACATCCAGGGAGGAGGGAATTCCCACCCCAGCTTTGTCCTGGGGGAGGTTTCTGCCTTTTCTGGCCCCAAATGAATCCCAAAATCCACGAGCAGGGCAGAGCTCCCCTGTGGGATCTCCGGGTTTGGTGGGATTGGGGTGGGAAAGCGGCACAAGAGGAGGAATTCCCGGGAATTCCCAGGAATTTGGGATTTGCTGGGCACTGCTCTGGCAGGGGGAGAGAATTCCTGGATCCAGGGGGGGGGAAAAAATCCAACCTGAGGGGTCCCAAGGGATGCCAGCCCTTGGAATGGGGCAATTCCCATGGGAACAGCTCCAGCTCCCCATCCCAGACCTGGATTTGCCCAAAATCCCCGGCTCTGACCCTAAAATCCATCCTGGATTCCTGGGATGGAGCTGTCTGGGAACATCCAGAGCTGTGGGACAGCTTCATCCCAAAATTTCCCCAAAAATCCAGGCAGGAGCTCCCAGGAATTCCAGGAATTCCCTATCCCTGATCCCACTGCAATCCTCTCTCAGGAATTCCTTGATCCCTCTGCATTCCCCTCTCCCAGGAATTCCTGAATTCCCTGATCCCACTGCATTCCCCAATCAGGAATTCTGTGATCCCACTGCATTCCCCTCTCAGGAATTCCCTGATCCCACTGCATTCCCCAATCAGGAATTCCAGAATTCCCTGATCCCACTGCATTCCCCAATCAGGAATTCCAGAATTCCCTGATCCCACTGCATTCCCCAATCAGGAATTCCAGGAATTCCCTGATCCCACTGCATTCCCCTCTCCCAGGAATTCCAGGAACTCCCCAGCCCCGGATCCCCCGGGAATTCCTTCCCCTCCCCCTGCCGGCAGATCCCGCCGGTTCCCGCACCTCCCATCCCCAAATTCCCCAAATTTCCAGGATAAAATCTCCCTCCCAATAAAATTCCCACCTGGATCCACACCCAGCAGGAATATCTGACCCCGACAGCTGAACAGAAACCGGGAAAAAAGGAAAATAAAGTTAAAAAAATAACAAAAATAAACCAAAAAAGCCCTAAAAAATAAATTAAATCCAGAAATCGCCACTGGGTTTGGGGTGACTTTGGGGTTTTCTGTTTTTCTCCTCTCTTCTCCGAAGCACCCTGGAGTTGTGGGGTTGGGGAATTTGGGAAAAGCATCTTTGAGGAATCACATTGGGGCCGATTATAAAAATTTCTCTATTGTACAACAGAGGTGCAGCTACACTGAAAAAAATTACACCGTTTATGGAAATACAATTATTATTATTATTATTATCATCATCATCATCATCAATTCTTTTTTTTTTTTTTGCTTTTTTTTGGCTTTTTTTTTTTGTTGTTTTAGAAACAGACTCTACTAAATAGGATCTATACAAAAAACCTCTAAAATAATTTCTGTAGTAAAATAAAGAAGTGTGTTAGGAGAGCTACACAAAAACAACGGGAGGGGGAGATTTTTTTTTTTTTTTTTTTTGCTTTTTTTCCTTTTTTTTTTTTTTTTTGTTTTGCTCTTCTGGGTGAACGCTCCGAGCTCGGGGTGCTGAAAGGAATCATTACGTACACAGTGATCATTAATGCTCTGTATTAATTAACTCACAGCCTTTCCCATTAGTACAAAGAGCTCCTCTTTGAGGAGAGGGCCGGGATATAAAAGCCAAGCAAACCTCGTCAGCTGATATGAAATTAGAAAATCCCGCCGGGCTCGGGGGCCGGGCTGTAGAAAAGTCACCGGGAAAACGCAAAAATTTGGGGGATTTCAGTCCTGGGGGGTCCTCGAGAGGGGACCTGGGGAGGGGGGGGTGGGGGGGGGGAGAGCTCGGCCCTGGGGCATGGTGGGAGGGCAGATCCCAGAGCCAGGAGGGATCCCAGAAATCCCAGAGCCAGGAGGGATCCCGGAAATCCCAGAGCCAGGAGGGATCCCGGAGATCCCAGAGCCAGGATGGATCCCGGAAATCCCAGAGCCAGGATGGATCCCGGAAATCCCAGAGCCAGGATGGATCCCAGAAATCCCAGAGCCAGGATGGATCCCACAGCTGGATCCTGGATCCCAGAGCCAGACTGGATTCCAGAGCTGGATCCTGGATCCCAGACCCAGATTGGGTCCCACAGCTGGATCCTGGATCCCAGACCCAGATTGGATCCCAGATCCCAGAGCCGGATCCTGGATCCCAGACCCAGATTGGATCCCAGATCCCAGACCCAGATTGGATCCCAAAGCTGGATCCTTGATCCCAGACCCAGATTGGATCCCAGAGCTGGATCCTGGATCCCAGACCCAGATCCCAAGCGCTGTGTGAGGTGGCAGGAGGGCAGATCCCAGATCCATCCTGGATCCCAGATCCCATCCTGGATCCCAGATCCAGATCCCATCCTGGACCCCAGCCCGTGGCCATGTCCAGGTGTGCCCATGCCCGTGGTGGCTCTGGGGCTCCATCCCGTCCCAGATCCCAAACCCTGACCCCAAGCACAAAGTGGGGCAGCAGGAGAGCAGATCCCAGATCCCAAACCTGGATCCCAGATCCCAAACCTGGATCCCGGGTCCCCGATCCCAGCTGGTGCCAGTGTGGCTGTGCCAGGTGGGCTCACCCAGGTGCCTCAGGGTCTCGATGCCATCCCAGATCCCAAACCTGGACCCCAGATGGGATCCCAGAGCCCGATCCCGTGCCAGGCCCTGATCCCAGTGGGGCTGTGCCAGGCTGGCCCTGCCCAGTGCTGCAGGAAGCCGTGCCCGTGGCCATGGCAGTCCAGTCCCATGCCAGCTCCCACACCTGGATGCCAGCCGGTGTCAGTGTGGCTGTGCCAGGCTGCCCGTGTCCAGGTGCCATAGGAAGCCGTGCCCATGGCCATGGTGGTCCAATCCCATCACAGATCCCACACCTGGATGCCAGCTCCCACACCTGGATGCCAGCCGGTGTCAGTGTGGCTGTGCCAGGCTGCCCATGTCCAGGTGCCATAGAAAGCCATGCCTATGGCCATGGTGCTCCAATCCCATCCCAGACCCCACACCTGGATGCCAGCTCCCACACCTGGATGCCAGCCGGTGTCAGTGTGGCTGTGCCAGGCTGCCCGTGTCCAGGTGCCATAGGAAGTCATGACCATTGCCATGGTGGTCCAAACCCATCCTGGATCCCACACACACCTGGATGCCAGCTCCCACACCTGGATGCCAGCCGGTGTCAGCGTGGCTGTGCCAGGCTGCCCGTGTCCAGGTGCCATAGGAAGCCGTGCCCATGGCCATGGTGGTCCAATCCCATCCTGGATCCCACACCTGGATGCCAGCTCCCACACCTGGATGCCAGCCAGTGTCAGCCGTGCCAGGCTGCCCTCACCCAGATGCCGCAGGAAGCCGTGCCCGTGCTCACTCACAGCACCTCAATCCCATCCCAGCTCCCACCCCAGCTCCCTCCCCGTGTCCCAGCTCCCAAACCTGGATGCCAGGTGCCAGGTGCCAGCCGGTGTCAGTGCGGCTGTGCCGGGCTGCCCTTCTCCAGGTGCCGCAGGAAGCCATCGCCGCCGTGCCCGTGCCCGTGCCCGCGGTGGTTCAGGGGCTCGCTCTTGAACAGGGCGGGGGGCGGCGGCAGGTGCGGCACGGGGGGCACGGGCAGGTGCTGGGGGTGGTGCCCGTGGGGGTGGTGCCCGTGGGGCGGCAGGGCCAGGGCGCCGTAGGGGTGCGGGACGGGGCGCGGCGGCGCGGCCGGGCCCAGCCCCAGCGCGGCGGCGCCCGCGGCCGGAGGGGCCGGGCAGGGCCCGGGCAGCAGAGCGGGGCCGGCGGGGCCGGGGCCGGGGCTGGTGCCAGGGCTGGTGACACGGAAACATTTCTCCTTGTGCGCCTTGAGCATGTTGGAGAAGCGGAAGCGCTGCCCGCAGACGTCGCACGGGTACGGCTTCTCGCCCGTGTGCGTGCGCCGGTGCCGCTTCATGTTGGGCCGGCTGGTGAAGCTCTTGCCGCAGATCTCGCAGATGAAGGGCTTCTCTCCTGCCAGGCACACGCAGAGATGGGGGGTCAGAGAGACTGGGGACACCCCCTGAGCCATGGAGAGCCCCCTGAGCTCTGGGAACCTCCCCTGAGCCATGGAGAACCCCCTGAGCTCTGGGAACCCCGCCGAGCTCTGGGAGAACCCTGGGAACCCCCCCTGAGCCATGGAGAATCACCTGAGCTCTGGGGGAATCACCTGAGCCATGGAGAACCCTGGGAAAATCACCTGAGCTCTGGGGGAATCACCTGAGCCATTGAGAACCCCCTGAGCCCTGGGAGAACCCTGGGAACCCCCCCTGGAGCCATGGAGAACCCCCTGGAAAAAATCACCTGAGCCCTGGGAAACACCACTGACTTAAGGGATCAACAGGGGTTTAGGAAATCCTGCTCAGTTTGGGTTTGGAGCCTAAAGGCTCTGAAATCTTGGCTCCCCTCAGAATTTGGGGCTAAAAGGCTCTGAAATCCTGGCTCAGTTTGGGTTTGGGGCCAAAAGGCTCTGAAATCCTGGCTCCCCTCAGAATTTGGGGCTAAAAGGCTCTGAAATCCTGCTCAGTTTGGGTTTGGGGCCAAATAGCTCTGAAATCCTGGCTCAGTTTGGGGTCAAAAGGCTCTGAAATCCTGCTCAGTTTGGGACCAAAAGGCTCTGAAATCCTGCTCAGTTTGGGACCAAAAGGCTCTGAAATCCTGCTCAGTTTGGGTTTTGGACCAAAAGGCTCTGAAATCCTGCTCAGTTTGGGTTTGGGCCCAAAAGGCTCTGAAATCCTGCTCAGTTTGGGCCCAAAAGGCTCTGAAATCCTGGCTCTCATCAGGATTTGGGGCCAAAAAGCTCCATCCAGGGGCTCCCCCAGACCCAAACACCCAGGCACAAATCCCCATTCCCCCCCCAGGGAACCCCAGAACTGCGACTGTCACACCAGAACAGAAAAGGATCCAAAGCAGGGAACGAAGCTCTCCCAGCTGCTTTTCCAGCCCCAGATCCCGAGGGAATGCCCTGGGAATGGCCTGCAGGGCCCTCACCAGTGTGGGTTTTCATGTGCTCGTCGAAGTACTGCTTCATGTTGAAGTCCTTGCCACACCACTGGCACATGAACTGCTTGTGCCCGATGTGGATGCTCATGTGGGAGCGCAGCTGGTACTTGTACTGGAACCTCTCGTCGCAGTTCTGGGGGAAAAAAATGGGAATTCTGGGGATTTGGGAAGCTGGGAATGAGCCCTGGAGGGGCTGGGAGGGAGATGGGGCTGGGCAGAAACAGCTCAGGGGAAGAAGGGGTTGAAGGGATTTGTGGAGGGATGGAAGGAGGGTTTGGGGTTGGGAGAGTAAAGGGCTGGAATGGAGTGGGGAAAGCTGGAATTGTGTTGGGAAAGCTGGGATTGAGAGGGGAAAGCTGGGATTGAGAGGGGAAAGCTGGAATTGTGAAGGGAAAGCTGGAATTGTGAAGGGAAAGCTGGAATGGAGTGGGGAAAGCTGAAATTGAGTGGGGAAAGCTGGAATTGAGTGGGAAAAGCTGGGATTGAGTGGGGAAAGCTGGAATTGTGAGGGGAAAGCTGAAATTGAGT
The DNA here is from genome assembly GCF_022539315.1 of Serinus canaria. Taxonomy (NCBI): domain Eukaryota; kingdom Metazoa; phylum Chordata; class Aves; order Passeriformes; family Fringillidae; genus Serinus; species Serinus canaria. The sequence continues at coordinate 530,474 of NC_066340.1, forward strand.
GGGGAAAGCTGGAATTGTGAGGGGAAAGTTGGAATGGAGTGGGAAAAGCTGGGATTGAGTGGGGAAAGCTGGAATTGTGTTGGGAAAGCTGGAATGGAGTGGGGAAAGCTGGGATGGAGTGGGGACAGCCTGGCAGGGACGGGGTTATTCCAGGCAGAAAGGGTTTCTGCGGTGTCCCGGCCTCTCTCCACTAGAGGACTCTGCCTCCCTCCAAACCAGCTCCTCTCCAGCTCCCCAGGGATTTAACCCCCATGGATTTAACCCCCATGGATTTAACCCCCATGGATTTAACCCCCGTGGATTTAACCCCCATGGATTTAACCCCCGTGGATTTAACCCCCATGGATTTAACCCCCGTGGATTTAACCCCCATGGATTTAACCCCCGTGGATTTAACCCCCATGGATTTACCCCATGGATTTAACCCCCGTGGATTTAACCCCCGTGGATTTAACCCCCGTGGATTTAACCCACAGGGATTTAACCCCCGTGGATTTAACCCCCATGGATTTAACCCCCGTGGATTTACCCCATGGATTTAACCCCCATGGATTTAACCCCCGTGGATTTAACCCCCATGGATTTAACCCCCATGGATTTAACCCCCGTGGATTTAACCCCCGTGGATTTAACCCACATGGATTTAACCCCCATGGATTTAACCCCCGTGGATTTAACCCCCGTGGATTTAACCCCCATGGATTTAACCCCCGTGGATTTAACCCCTCAATCCCTCCAGAGACCCCCGAGGAGGGACCTGTGCTGGCACCACCCCTGGTTTCCAGCCCATCCAAGGCCATTCCCATCCCCAGGAGCATTCCCGCCCCTCATTCCCACCCCATCCAAGGCCATTCCCACTTCCCTGGAGCATTCCCATGGATTTACCCCGTGGATTTAACCCCTCCATCCCTCCGCAGACCCTCCCCCCCACCCCATCCAGTTCCATTCCCATTCCCAGGACCATTCCCGCCCCTCATTCCCACCCCATCCAGGGCCATCCCCACTTCCCATTCCCATTCCCACCCCTCATTCCCACCCCATCCAGTTCCATTCCCGTTCCCATTCCCACCCGGCTCCCAGGGTGCTTCCCAGGGTTTCCCTCATGGATTTAACCCTCTCAGTCCCTCCAGAGACCCCCGAGGAGGGACCTGTGCTGGTTCCCACCCCATCCAGTTCCATTCCCATTCCCATTCCCATTCCCAGGACCATTCCCGCCCCTCCTTCCCACCCCACCCAGGTCCATCCCGGCTCCCAGGGTGCTTCCCAGGGGTTTCCCCCACGGATTTAACCCCTTCCAGCCCTCACCTCGCAGCGGAAGGGCTTTTCCCCCGAGTGCTGCAGGGAGTGCACCTTGAGGGACATGCTGCGCTTGAAGGACTTGCCGCAGGTCTCGCAGGTGAAGGGCATGTCCTTGGTGTGGGCTGCAGCAAAGACAGGCTGGGGGTCACAGCGGGGCAAATCCAGGGAAAACAGGCCTGGGAGGGACATTCCTGAGAATTCCAGGCGGGGCAGGGGCTCCTGGGGGTGGTTTGGGAGCACAGGTTGGGGATTTGGGGACAAGGACAGCTCAGCCACAGGTGGGACTGGCTGGGTTTCATGGAATCCCCAAATTTTGGGGGTGGGAAGGATCCTGAAGATCCATTCCCTGGGCAGGGACACCTCGAGCCATCCCAGCTGGCCATGGGCACGTCCAGGGGTGGGATGAACTCAGTTCAGGATGGAAATGCTGAGAGGAACCACACGGAGCTGAGGGTGAGCACAGAAATTCAGGAATTCAGGGCTCTGGAAGGGGCTCTGAGTTCTCTCTGGATCCTTCCCTTCTCCAGGGATGGAATTAACTCAGGATGGATTTAATTCAGGATGGAATTAATTCAGGATGGATTTAATTCAGGATGGAAATGCTGAGAGGAACCACACAGAGCTGAAGGTGAGCACAGAAATTCAGGAATTCAGGGAACTGGAAGGGGCTCTGAGCTCTCCCTGGATCCTTCAATTCCCCTGATAATTTCAATTTCCCCAATAATTTCAATTTCCCCAATTTCAATCCCCCCAATAATTTCAACCCCCCCGATAATTTCAATTCCCCTGAATATTTTAATTCCCCTGATAATTTCAATTCCCCCAATAATTTCAATTTCCCCAATTTCAATCCCCCCAATAATTTCAACCCCCCCGATAATTTCAATTCCCCTGAATATTTTAATTCCCCCAATCATTTCAATTCCCCCAATCATTTCAATTTCCCCAATAATTTCAACCCCCCTGATAATTTCAATCCCCCCAATCATTTCAATCCCAATAATTTCAATCCCCCCAATAATTTCAATTCCCCCAACAATTTCAATCCCCCCAATAATTTCAATCTCCCCAATTTCAATTTCTCCAATAATTTCAATTCCCCAATAATTTCAATTTCCCCTGATATTTTCAATTCCCCTGATAATTTCAACCCCTCCAATAATTTTAATTTCCCGATAATTCCAACCCCCAATAATCCCAACCCCCCCGATCATCCCAACCCCCCAATAATTCCAATTCCCCTGATCATTCCAACCCCCCCGATCATCCCAACCCCCCAATAATTTCAATTTCCCTGACCATCCCCACCCCTGCAGCCCCGTTTCCCTTCCCAGCCACTCACCAACCATGTGTTTGCGCACGTGGGCCATGGTGTAGAATTTCTTCTCGCAGATCTCGCACGAGAATTTCTTCTCGGCGTAGCCGTGCACGATCTTGATGTGCTCGTGGAGGGACCAGAGCTTCTTGAAGGATTTGTTGCAGGACACGCACTGGGGGGGACACAGAGGGAGCTGGGTTAGGGGGGGTGGGGAAAAAAGGCACAAAAATGGTGAAAAAGGGGATTGAGAAGGTGGAGTTTGGGATTGTAGATCGGGGGGGCAGGGAAAAATGGGAGTTTTGGGATTGCAGATCAGGGGAATGGAGGGAGTAAAAATGGGAATTTTGGGATTGCAGCAGGGAGGCAGTGGAAAATGGGAATTTTGGGATTGCAGATCAGGGGGGCAGTGGAAAATGGGAATTTTGGGATTGCAGATCAGAGGAAGCAGTGGAAAATGGGAATTTTGGGATTACACCTGAGGGGGGCAGTGAAAAATGGGGAATTTTGGGATTACACCTGAGGGGGGGGCAGTGGAAAATGGGAATTTGGGATTGCAGATCAGAGGAAGCAGTGGAAAATGGGAATTTTGGGATTGCAGCTCAGGGGGGCAGGAAAAAATGGGAATTTTGGGATTACACCTGAGGGGGGCAGTGAAAAACGGGAATTTTGGGATTGCAGCTCGGGGAGGCAGTGGAAAATGGGAATTTTGGGATTGCAGATCAGGGGGGCAGTGGAAAATGGGAATTTTGGGATTGCAGATCAGGGGAATGGAGGGAGTAAAAATGTGAATTTTGGGATTTACACCTGTGAATTTTGGGATTACAGCTGAGGGGGGGCAGTGAAAAATGGGAATTTTGGGATTACAGCTGAGGAGACGCAGTGAAAAATGGGAATTTTGGGATTACAGCTTCAGGGGGGCAGTGAAAATGTGGATTTTGGGATTACACCTGAGAGGAGGCAGTGAGGATGTGATTTTTGGGATTACACCTGAGAAGAATGGAGAGAGTAAAAATGTGAATTTTGGGATGTCCACCAGAGAGGATGTGGATTTTGGGATTACACTGAGGGGAGGGGAGGCAGTGCTGGTGTTCTGGTGCCTCCTGACCCCAAAATCCCAAAATCCTGATCCCAAAATCCCAGGAGGGGCACAGGGGCAGCTCCACAGGCCCTGGGGCTGCTGGGCTGGGAGAGCCCAACCCTGGAGAGGGAAAATCCAAACCCTGGAGAGGGAAAATCCAAACCCTTTCAGTGAGAAGGACCCAAACCCTTGGAGTGGGAAGGATCCAAACCCTTGGAATGAAAAAATCCAAACCCTTGGAATGGAAAAATCCAAACCCTTGGAATGGAAAAATCCAAACCCTTGGAGAGGGAAGATTCAAACCCTTGGAGAGGGAAGGATCCAAACTCTTGGACTGGGAAAATCCAAACCCATGGAATGAGAAAATCCAAACCCCTGAAGAGGGAAGGATCCAAACCCTTGGAATGGAAAAATCCAAACTGTTGGAGTGGGAAAATCCAAACATTTTCAGCGAGAAGGATCCAAACCCTTGGAGCAGGAAGAATCCAGACCCTTGGAATGAGAAAAATCCAAACTCTTGGAGGGCAAAGAATCCAAACCCTTGGAGAGGGAAGAATCCAAACCCTTGGAGAGGGAAGATCCAAACCCGTGGTGCAGGAAAAAAAAAATCCAAACCCTTGGAGCAGAAAAATCCAAACTCTTGGAGAGGGAAGAATCCAAACCCTTGGAGCAGAAAGAATCCAAACATTCTCAGGGAGAAGGATCCAAACCCTTGGTGAGGTAAAGAATCCAAACCCTCGGAGTGGGAAAATCCAAACTCCTGGAGAGGGAAGAACCCAGCAGAGCTGGAGGAGGCCGACACCATCAATTCCCAAATTCCACCCAGCCCTTCCTGCCCCCCTCCCCCAAATCCAGGTGTGGCCACTCCAGGCTCTCCCATCCCTCTGGATCTCCGTGGGAAGCAGCTCCCATCCCGCCGGACGCTCCGGGATCGGCTCCTCCTGCTGTGATCTCTTGGTTCATCCAAGGTCCAAAGTGGCACTGGAGGCTGAGAATTCCTTCCCAAAACTCCTGTGGAATGTCCAGGCAATCTCCCCACCATGGCATTTCAGGCAGATCTTCCCAAAAACTTCAGCAAAAATTCCAGCGTGGAAATTCCCGGCTGGAAGTACCGGAGGGTGAGGAAAGCAAATCGTCTTCAGCTCGGAATTGTGCCTTGTCCTGGAGGTTTTTGGGGTTTTTTGGGATGTCTCCACTTCCCAGCCCAGCAATTCCCACCCTTTCCCCATCAGTCAGAAGGGCTGGGTGCTGATTAACGAACAAATTAATTAATTCTGCTGGTTGGGAATGTTTCCTCTCCGCCTGCGCGGGGCTGGGATCTCCGCAGGGTTGGGAATTCTCACCTGGAATTCTGCTGGGATTCCCCCCCTTGGGAGGGCAAAAAATTCCTGGAGAGCCAAGAAATTCCACGGAATGACCCCCAAATCCTTGGATTTACACAAAGGAGCCCCTGGGAGAGGCCAAGGCCACACCAGAATTCAGGAGGGAACCACACAGAGCTCAGAAATCCCCTGAAGGTGCTGACTGTGATGGGTGAAAAAGCAGAAATTACCTGGAAAAACACATTTATTCCACCCCCAGGAGGAAAAACTGGCAGGAGCCAGCCTTGAGTTTCATTTCAGCCCGATTTTAAACCAGTTTTATTCCAGGACAAAGCTCCCCCTGGACACACTGAACCCTGAACTGAGGGGAATTTTTAATTTTCCCTCAATCCTGTTGGCAATTGGAATAAAAACACATCCCAAAGGCAGGACAGAACAAGAATTGCTGGATTTGCTTCTGGACCAGATTCCTCTGGATTTAAATCAAAATTTCTGTAATTTCTCCTTTTCTTATCACTTTTGGACGCATGTGTAGATGGATATAGGATATTTCACCATTTTATGTGTTTAAAATATTCAGGAATTCCTGCTTAAATCTGAATTCCTGCTTAAATTTTATGCTGTGAATGAACCCCCTGCTTGCTGGGCCATCTCTTAAATTCCCATTTAAATCCTCCCTGAACTTTTAAAACATTTCTTTCAAAAGCTGCAAAAAATTAAATTTATATTAATAAATCCTTCCTTGAGCTGGAACTTAAAGGGGAAAAAAAACCAGCCCAGAGCTCAGAAAAAAGAAATTGCAAATAAATATTCCACGTCTCCCACACAGTGGGAGCTGAGGATCAACCCAGTCCAGCATTGAAAGCAAACAAACAATGAAAAATGTTCAATTCTTGTGCTCAAACCCTCACACAAAATAATAAAAAAAAAAAACTCCTTGCCCTAAAAATTCCAGCTGCCCAAAAAAATCCAACGCTGCTGGCAGGATTGCAGGAGGAGGTGGGTGAAAAAAAGGCCAAAAAAAGCAGATTTGGGGTGCCAGAGGAGGCAGCAGTGCCCCAGTTCCCAACCCCAGAGGGACCAGGAATTCTGGAGCTCTTCCCAAAGGCTCCCAGCAGAGCTGGGGGGGACAAAAAAATGGAATTTTTGTGTCTTCAGGGAGATCTGCTGGGGTTTCCTGTTGGGAAGAGGCAGGTGCAGAATTCCAACCCTTGGGAACCACCCTGGGAATTGCAGAGGGGTTTAAAGCCCGTTTGAACCCCAGCTCTGATCCTGACTCCACTGCTGCCTCTGGGATCTCACAGATTTCCCAATTCCAGGGAATTCCTGGAATTCTGTTTCCCTGCAAAGCTCACCTGGTTTCCAGGCTCTGGGACTGCATTTCAGGACATGGAAACCCCTGGAATTCTGAACTCCGTGAGAGCTGAGGGTGCTCAGCAGGAGGAGGATTTACCACAGAATTCCAGGAATTCTGTTTCCCTGGAGAGCTCACCTGGTTTCCCAGGCTCTGGGACTGCATTTCAGGACATGGAAACCCCTGGAATTCTGAACTCAGTGAGAGCTGAGGGTGCTCAGCAGGACGAGGATTTACCACAGAATTCCAGGAATTCTGTTTCCCTGGAGAGCTCACCTGGTTCCCAGGCTCTGGGACTGCATTTCAGGACACAAACCCCTGGAATTCTGAACTCAGTGAGAGCTGAGGGTGCTCAGCAGGAGGAGGATTTACCACAGAACTTCAGATTTTTGGGACCATTCACTCCAGATTCTGACCCTGCTAAAGGAGCTTTGCCTTCCCAACTCACAGTTTACTCCTGGAGTAACTGCTCAGAGCAGCTGAGCCCTCTTTCCCTGCCATCCCCTCCTTTTGGGAGACCCCAAAATGTGGGATAAGGCAGAGCCCAGGCCCAGCTCAGCACCTGGGGCCGTGCCAAAAGAGATTTTTTCCCCCTGTGAAGCGTCCACCAGCCGGATCCAGGGCACGCCAGGAGGTGTGGGGACCTGGCAAGCAGGCGAGCAGACCTACCTGGATGTTTTTTTCACAGTCAGTTTGCTGGTGGAGGGACAGCTCACTCTCTAGCACAAATTTCTTCCCACATTTGTCGCAGATCTGCATCCGCCTGTGGGTGACGTTCATGTGCTTCTCCAGGTACCAGCGTGTGTTAAACACCCTGGGGCACTTCTCACAGGTCAGAGTCTCCTTCTCCTCGCACTTGGATTTCTGCACAGGTGCCTTGGGCTCCTTTGCAGCTTTCTTCTTACGCTTGGGGGGCTCCGAGCTCTTCCTGCGGCCGCGCGTGGCCCGGGGCGCCGGCGAGGCGGCGGCGGCCGCGGCGGAGGCGGCTCTCCTGCTTCTCCTCTGGCCAACACTAACCTTCTCCACTCTTTTCTCCTTTTTCTTCTGCCTCTCATTCTCCTCATAATCATTACTGTCTTCCGTGGCCTCTTCCCCACTGTCACCCTCCTCTTCCTCACTGCTGCTCTTAAGGACAGCAGTCTCTTTGGACTGGGAGGGGACACCCTTCTCCCCTTTGGACACATTTAAGGTTTGGTTGTTAAGGTTTACCTCCACTATAATCTGCTCCCTTTTGTAAGTCACTTCATCTTCCTCCTCTTCCTCCTCCTCAGAGTCGTCAGAGTTTTCCCTGTCTTCTTTCACAGCCCGGACCTCTCCTACCGCTCTGCTCTCCCTGAAAAACGGCTGCTCCTCCCTCTCGTGGAGGTGGCCCTTGCTCACTTTGCTGTCCACCAGCACCGAGAAGGGGCTCCCTGACTCCCTCTTGTACACCTTGGTGGACAGGTCCAGCTCCTGGCTGGGGTAGAAGGCGGGCGGCCCCTCCTGTGCCATGCCGGCCCCGGGGGGCTCCCCCTTGGCTGCGTGGCTCATCTGGGGGGGCTCATGGGGCGCCCTCCGTCCCGGGGGGGCTGCTCCGGCCCGGCGCCTCTTCCATCGGAGCCCGGCGGGCGCGGGGGGTCCTGGCTGGGCTGCGGCGGGGGTCGGGATCACGGCAGGGGCAGGGCGGGGAGGGATCTTCGGCAGCGAGCGGAGCCCTCGAGCATTTTATCTGCGGGAGACAGCGGGAGGGAGGGAGAGCGGCGTCAGTGGGGATGGGGACAGCCCGGGGGAGCTGAGGGTGGGACAGGGAGGGACCGGGAGAATTCCCAGCAGAGTCCCAGGGAATGGAAATCCAGCAAGGGATATCCATCAACCATTCCTCCTGGATTTTTGGGGGCACTGACAGCCCCAAAAACCAGGCACCGAGGGAACGTCCCGCGAGAGATTCCCAGCAGAGTCACAGGGAATGGAAATCCAGCAAAAGAAACTCCCCATCAACCATTCCTCAGGGATTTTTGGGAGCACTGACAGCCCCAAAACCAGGAGGGACCAGGAGAATTCCCAGCAGAGTCCCAGGGAATGGAAATCCAGCAAGGGATATCCATCAACCATTCCTTCTGGATTTTTGGGAGCACTGACAGCCCCACAAACAGATCGGCAGTGGAGATTCCCAGGGAATGGAAATCCAGCAAGGGATATCTCCATCCACCAGAGAACTACCCCTGGACCACAACTGCTCCTCCTGGATTTTTGGGAGCACTGACAGCCCCAAAACCAGCAGGGACTGGGAAAATTCCCAGCAGAGTCCCAGGGAATGGAAACCCAGGCAGGGAATGTTCTCCACCCACCAGACCTGTTTCTCCTGGGTTTCTGGGAGAACCCACGGCCCCAAACTCTGCTCTGCCCCCACAGACACGGGGCACACCCACTCCCAGCCCATCCTCACCTACTCCAGAGCCACATTCCAACCAGGGAGGAATTCCTCCACTGAGGAATTTCAGCGGAGCCCTTCTCACCTTGCAGCGCTCCCGGAGATCCTGGATTTTGAGGGATTTGAGGAATTCTTCCTTTGTCTCTCCCTCCCTTCCCCCAGCTCCTTAATCCCCACGGCACAACCTCACTTTGCCCATCCACATTTCCCCCCACGGTTTTCCAAGCTGGAATTTGCCCGGGATTTGCTGCCACTTCCTCCTGCAGGAATCGCCACGTGGTCCCTCATGGACACAAAGCAATCAATCCCTCACATTTCTAATTTTTTTTTAGCTTTTTTAAAACTTTTTTCCCACCGGGACAATTCCAGTTTGGGAGCTCGGGATGGCAACAGCGAGCCCGAGGTTTTGGGCTGATCCCACCAGGAATTCCTGAGCTAAAGCTGGGATCAGAGGGTGCAGGGGAGGAGAATGAAGGGCAGAGACACCCCAGAGTGGGATGGGAGGGACAGCAAATCCCACCCAGGGACACCTTCCATGATCCCAGAGTGCTCCAGCCTGGCCTGGGACACTGTCAGGGATGGAGCAGCCACAGCTTCCTTGGGAATTCCATCCCAGCCAGGAATTCCTGCCCAAAATCCACCCAATCCTCTCTTCCAGAGATTCCTGTGTTGTCACCTCTGTCCCACCAGAATTTCCCCCCACTTTGGAGTGAATTTTAACTGGACAGGAGATGAAGTGACCAGGGCCTGAATAAGTAATATTAATTATTAATTATTAATAGCAATAAAGAGAATCTTTGGGAAGTGCCATACCGGGGAAAGAAAGCAAAAAATAACCAGTTTGATGATGAACCTCATTAAAACACTCCAGCACTTCTCTGGGGCTCCCAAATTACACCAAATTAATTTCCTGGAGGTGCCTGGCAGTGACTGCAGCCTCAGCACCAGAGCAGAGCCCATTCCCATTGCTCCATCCTCAAACCCCACATTCCCAGCCCCACAGAAAATCCTGGAGATGGGCTCTAAATGCTGCATTGTGAGCATTCAGAGGGAAAAAAATTATAAAATCAACTGGTTTTGGCCAGCTGGAATTCCCAATCCTACACCCAGGAAGCCGTGGGAAGGATGAATCCCAGTTTAGGTTCTCCTTCCAGTGGGATGGATTATTCAGGATTATTCAAGAAATTCTCAGTTTTACATAGAAAAAACCTGATTATTTCCTCATCATATTAAGCATCTCTAGAAAGCTGCAGAAGGAAATCAGGAATTCCACTGCAGAGCCAGGAAAAGGAAATTTCACCTCTTCCCCCATTTACCAAACGGCAAAAAATTCCTGCCAATATTTCACCTCCTCTCACTAAAGGGATATTGTGTGTAAAAAAAAAACCCTTTTTATCAAGAGGAATCACCTCAAATCAAGGCCACAGTGGGGTTTATTCTGAATTATCAAAGGTGTTTGCTCTGAAAACCACTTCACTCTGCAGCATCAGCCGTGGCTTTGAACCTTTCACTGCCACCCTCGAGGGAGCCACAACTTTCAAAACCATTATTTAAATAAAAAGCAAAGCCCTCCTTGGCCACTCAGTACAAACAGCAGCTCTGAAATACTGCCCTAAAAACGCTCTTAAAACACTTTTAAATTTCTAATCCCAAAGCAGCGTTTGGGTGTTTTTAATCCCCAAAACACCCAAGCGTTTTTTTGTTGTTTTAAAGGTGAATTTAATTTTGTCAAGGCAGATTTTTCCACAGAACAAATTCCAGTCACGTTGCCAAATGAGAGATGCAGGCTGTGATTAAGATGTAAAAAGGAAACAAGAGTTTCAAAGCGATTTTTGATGCTTATCAAGCCCCAAACCTGGGGAATATCTGCAGCAATCAAAGGTTTGCAAAGGCTCCGACATGAAAAGCTCGAACTCTGAAGAAAAAAAAAGCACAATTTGCAGACAAAAGAGTGGGTGGAGGAAGCTGGTGAGTGTGTGGGAGCAACTTCACACCGAGCTTCTGAAGAAAAACCGCATTTTTTGGTGTTACCGGCACTAAAAATAGAGAGAGACGGGCTCGGCCGGGGAGGCCTCGGCCCGGCCTGGGCTCGGGGGAGCGGGGCCGGCCCGGAGGAAAAACTGAGGAAAAACTGAGGGAAAAGTGGGAAAAACCGAGAAAAAACGGGATTTCAGGAGAAGGTGAAGATGTGAGGGAAGCAGGATTTGAGGAAAAATGAGGGTGTGAGGAAAAACTGAGGTAAAACTGAAGAAAAACTGAGGGTGTGAGGGAAAAACTGGGGGGGAACTGACTGAGGGTGTGAGGGAAAAACTGAGGGAAAAGTGGAGAAAAACTGAGAAAAAACAGGATTTCAGGAGAAGGTGAAGATGTGAGGGAAGCAGGATTTGAGGAAAAATGAGGGTGTGAGGAAAAACTGAGGTAAAACTGAAGAAAAACTGAGGGTGTGAGGGAAAAATGGGGGGGAAACCGACTGAGGGTGTGAGGGAAAAACTGAGGGAAAAGTGGAGAAAAACTGAGAAAAAACAGGATTTCAGGAGAAGGTGAAGATGTGAGGGAAGCAGGATTTGAGGGAAAATGAGGGTGTGAGAAAAAACTGAGGTAAAACTGAGGGTGTGAGGGAAAAATGGGGGGGAACTGACTGAGGGTGTGAGGGGAAAATTGAGGGAAAACTGATTAAAGATATGAGGAAAATTAAAGATTTCAGGAAAAGCTGAGGGTGTGAAGATGTTTTCCCACTGAAACTCTGTGAAATCTTCAGGTCATGTGAATTCTGGAGAATGAACCACCAGGGAATAACCACAGATCGCACGGCGAAAACAAAAAGTGAGGGCTAAAATGACTTTTTTTGGGGTGTCCTGTGCAAGAATTGGCCTCGATCCCTGAGGCCAATATCAGGATATTCCACGATTCCATAAACTTGCCCATAACAGCTCAATAAATGAGCAATATTGCAATAAAAAAGCCTCAATAAACTCTCCCAGTTGGAAGCACAGGTGCCTGCAACAGGCCCGGCCATTCCCAAACAACATCTGATGGGAATTAATTCAATTATTTCTCTCAGCTCTCAATCCCTTCTTTCTTGTGCATTTTTTTTAGGTGAAAAAAAAAAAACCAAGAACCTGAAAATGTGGTTTTAAGTGTTTTTATCTCCTAGAGCCTCACTCCATCCCGGTGGAGTTTTGCATTTCCATGGGAAGTGCTGGAGCTGCCTGAGCCCATGGAAATGCAAAATAAACGCAAAATAAATGCAAAATAAATGCAAAACAAAGCGCTGAGTGCTGCTAACGACCCTATTCCCATTCCCAAAGCTCGGGACCCACCTCAAATCATCAGGAAAATAATCCTGAGAGGGAAAGGGGGAAGAGAAATCCCACCTGGGAATGGTGCAGGAGGGGATTTGGGAGCAGCATTCCCAAACCCTGAGGAAAACAGGGAAATCAGGAAACCCTCCTGCCACTGCCAGCCCCGGATTCCCTTGGACAGCTTTTCCTTCCATTCCTGAGAGCCCTGGGAAGAGGGGATAAATCCTATAAATTCTGTAATTCCAGCTTTTTTTCTTAAACATTTCTAAAATAACCAAGGGTGGGTGAAGAAGAACCAGGGCAGGAACACAAAACCCTGGGGAAATGGGATAAATCCTATAAATCTTGGAATTCCAAAGGTTTTTCCAGCTTTTTTCCTTGAGTTTTCCTAAAATAACCAAGGGTGGGTGGAGGAGAGCCAGGGCAGGGACACAAAACCCTGGGAATAGGGGATAAATCCTATAAATCTTGGAATTCCAAAGGTTTTTCCACCTTTTTTTTCTTTGAGTTTTCCTAAAATAACCAAGGGTTGGTGGAGGAGAGCCAGGGCAGGGACACAAAACCCTGGGAATAGGGGATAAATCCTATAAATCCTGGAATTCCAAAGGTTTTTCCAGCTTTTTTTCTTAAACATTTCTAAAATAACAATGGGAAAGTGGAGGAGAGGCAGGGCAGGGACACAAAACCCTGGGAATAGGAGATAAATCCTATAAATCTGGAATTCCAAGGTTTTTCCAGCTTTTTTCCTTGAGTTTTCCTAAAATAACCAAGGGTGGGTGCAGGAGAGCCTGGGCAGGGACACAAAACCCTGGGAATAGGGGATAAATCCTAGAAATCTTGGAATTCCAAAGGTTTTTCCAGCTTTTTTCCTTGAGTTTTCCTAAAATACCCAAGGGTGGGTGCAGGAGAGCCTGGGCAGGGACACAAAACCCTGGGAAAATGGGAAAAATCCTATAAATCCTGGAATTCCAAGGTTTTTCCAGCTTTTTTCCTTGAGTTTTCCTAAAATAACCAAGGGTGGGTGGAGGAGAGCCAGGGCAGGGACACAAAACCCTGGGAAAATGGGATAAATCCTATAAATCTTGGAATTCCAAGGTTTTTCCAGCTTTTTTCCTTGAGTTTTCCTAAAATAACCAAGGGTGGGTGCAGGAGAGCCTGGGCAGGGACAGAAAACCCTGGGAAAATGGGAAAAATCCTATAAATCCTGGAATTCCCATAGCTCCCACCTCATCCTGCTGCTTTTCCAGCTGCTTTTTGGGCCATTCCCAAAATAACCCGGGCTGGGTATTTTGCTGACTCAGCACATTTATATCTTAATTTTTATTTTTTTTTTTTTTTCTGGAGCTGGGAATTTCCCTCCAAGTGTTCCACAAACTCCTGGAAAATCAGATTCCCAAATCCCCAGGAAAATAATTTTTGGGAGACACACAATATTTTTCAATATTTTTTGGATATTTTTCAAGCATTATCTCCAAAAAAAAAAAAAAAAAATCCATTCCAGAGGTTTCCATTTGGGAATTCAGCATTAAAATCCCTCGGATTTTGCAATAAAATTTAGATTTTATTGAATCTAAAGGGGTTTGAGATCTGACAGGCACCAACTCGAAGTTTTTCTTGAAGTAGGAAAAAAAATAAACTTAAAATAACTTTGAGTTCTTTACCCTCAAATCACAACTCCAGGCCCTTCCCACCACCTGAAATACCTCAAAAAATTAAAAAGCTGTGGCTGAATTAGGAAATTCCAGGTATTCCAATCTATTCCTGCATCTTTTAATGCAAAAAAAGTCCTGAAAATAAGATTAAAACACCTCCAGATGGTTCCCTGGTTCACATTTCCAATTTATTATCACTTTTTTATCATTATTTGATCATTTTTAAACCAAAAAAAAAGCTTTTTATGACCACATTAAAAGGTCTTCTGAACCTTTAAATTTGTAAAATTGTCCAAATAGATGCCAAAATTCCTTTTTTCCTTTAAACCATCTCATTTTCATCCCTCTCTGCTGATGTGTCTTGAAGAAAATTCAAGTTGTGCTAAGATTTTATTCAGATTTTATTTTAATTATGGCACTTCCCATTGAGCACCACGGTGGAAGCCCCAAAAAGGAAATCTGTCATCAAGATCTCTTGCCCAAAATTCGCATTTTTCCCCCCAAAGAGGCCCCGGAGGTGTCTCAGTGTCCTTGGATATGCAGAGGTGTAAATGAAGTGTGAATATCCTGCCCCAAAGCCACCTTGGAATTCCTACCTGGACATTTCCCTGGCAGGAAAAAAAAAAATCACATTTCCAAGGGGAAAAAATCTTATTTCCAGGAGGGGGGAAAAAAAAATCCCTTTTATATGGGGGGAAAAAAATCTTATTTCTAAGGGGAAAAAAAAATTCCCATTTCTGGGGAGGGGGGGAGCCCCCATTTCTACAAGGAAAAAAAAAAAATCCTATTTCTAGGGGCACAAAATTCCATTTCCAGGAGAAAAAAAAAAAAAAAATCCCATTTCTAGGGGGACAAATCCCATTTCCAGGGGGTAAAAAAACCTCATTTTCAGGGGGTAAAAAAACCTCATTTCCAGGGGGTAAAAAAAAATCTCATTTCTAGGGGGACAAAATCCCATTTCCAGGGGGTAAAAAAATCCCATTTCCAGGAGGAAAAATATCCCATTTCCAGGGGGAAAAATCCTATTTCTAGGGGGAAAAATCCCATTTCCAGGAGGGAAAAAAATCTCATTTCCAGGAGGGAAAAATCCCATTTTTAGGGGGGAAAAATCCCATTTCCAGGGGGTAAAAAAACCCCATTTCTAGGGGGAAAAATCCCATTTCCAGGGTGTAAAAAAAATCCCATTTTAGGGGGAAAAATTCCGATCTCCAGGGGGTAAAAAAAAATCCCATTTGTAGGGGGGAGAACAAATCCTATTTCTAGGGAAAAAAATCCCATTTCCAGGGGGTAAAAAAATCCCATTTCTAGGGAGATAAATCCCATTTCCAGGGGGACAAATCCCATTTCCAGGGGGTAAAAACCCCAATTTCCAAGGCGAGCAGGCGCAGCAGAAGGTGCTGGAAAAGCTGCTGGGAATTGCTGGGAGAGTTCCCAGTGTGAAACCTCCCGAGGGAAGGGTGAGGGAAGGGCAGGAGCTGCTGCTGGCACCTGCCAGGGTTTCACTCCCTGCTTCTCATTTATTTCATTTATTTTTTTTTTTTTTTTCTTTATTTCCTCCAGGGAGGAACAGCCCACAAAAAATCCCAGGTCCAAAAGCAGCTGGGAAACGCCAGGAATTTGGGAATTGGGGTTTTTGCCCCCAAATCCTGGAAAAACTCCCCAAAAAGGTCCAAACTGGGATGGAATTTGTCTCGTTTCTATGGGGATGTGTTTAAAAAAAATCAGATTTTGATTAAAATGAACTTTGAGGCTTCACTGAAACAACCCTTGGGGTCCAGAGATTCCTTAAATTTTGCTCCAATCCAGGAAAGGATTTTAAGGTTTTGTGTTTACAGGTGGAGTTGAAGGATCCAGGAAGAAGGGGTTAAAAAAATTCCACATTTTTTGGTGGAAAACACCCAGAAAAATTCAGCCAACTTCCCCTGAAGGAGCTCAGGGCAGAGCAGGGAGATCTCACCTGGATCTGCTTTAATATTTCAAGGGTGAAACTTTGTGGGAATAAAATGAACTCTGTAGAAAAATCCACTTTTTTTTCCTCATTATTGAGGGGGGGAAACTTCCAAACGCTCACTCAATAAAATCCTGACAGGACAAACAGCACAGATTCAGCTTGGAAAAGTAAAATTATCTTTAAAAATCGACTTTAGATGGATCTGGCAGGGAGAGAGCAGAGCAGGCTGAGAGTCTGTGCTGGAGGAATTGAACCAAGAGAAATAAAATATATATAAAATGTAAATAAAGATATAAAATGTATTTTATAGGTCATATATCACATATTATATATAATATAAATAATATATAATATAAATAATATATAATATAATATAATATAAATAATATATAATATAAATAACATATAATAAATAATACATTATATATAATGTGTGATACATAATAAATATCTGTATTATATATGAATATACAATATGTAACACATAAATATTGTATAAAATACTATATATTAATTATATTATTAAATGTTTTACTATAATAATTATTCACAGAATGTCAGAGAAAATCTCCCTCTCCTCAGCTCCCTGCTGCATTCTTCCAGTTCTGTCTCTTTTTTTTTAAGGAACCAGGAATAAATTTAATTTAATTTAATTTTTTTTTTTTTGGCCAGGCCCCTGAGAGCTGTAGAGAGAAATAGGTCAGTGAGGAGAGGAGTTTTGTAAGCACCTGAAATCCACCTGTGCCATCTCAGGTGTGCTCTGGGCACGTCCCTGCTCCTCCTGTTTACTGCAAAAATCCATCCCAGAACTCGGGGAACCCTTCCCAAGGGAATCTCCTGCTCTGAGACCAAAAAGAGACTTTGGATAGATAAAAAATTCACATTTTCAGGTGAATTTGCAGCTCTCGGGGTAAAATCCCTGCGTTTCATGATTGTGGCAGAGAGGAGGAAAGCACAGCACCACAATATTTTCTATTTTTGGATGATTTACCCCAATTTCCTCCCTTCCCACAGCAAGATTTCCTCTGAAAGCATCAGTTAAAGCATTACTAGATAATAAAGTTAATTAAACCCTTCAAAACTCACAATCACCTCCACTGCCAAAGCCTCTTCTGATCACGTCAACATTCCAAAAGTGTTTTAACCAATAATCCAAATAACCCCAAATCCCCACTCGTGCAGCTCTGAGCTTCCCCCCCCCCCCCCAGAGAAAATCAAAATTATAAAATTCTAAACCAGCCCAGGAAACACAACTGCCCAGCTGGAAAAACCAAACATCCTCCAGGAATTTGCACTTTTCTTTCACACAGCCTCTGGAAAAGCTCTGGGAACTCCCGTCCCTGTTTGCCCTGAGAGCTGTTCCCAAAATTTGGGATCACACCTGGAATTGCGGCGCTGGGACTGGGATCTGCATCCCTGCAGGCTGCAGGAGATGGGGGGGAAAAGCCACAAAAGCAGCAGAGAAAAAATGCACCTGGCACACGGGCAGGGAGGTGGTGGAGGGGTAAAACCAAGCTGAGAACGCCCAAGCCGAGGGAAATTATCAGATCTGATAAACGCGAGGGAAATTATCAGATAGCAGAGGCACAAAGCCCTTTGAAAATCACACTTGGCAACCTCACAGCCCTTTCAAAACCATCTAAAAAAATTCAATTTTTTAGCACAGGTCAGGCGGTGAGGGAGAGAAACAGAACAGAACTTCCAGTTGGGAAGAGCCCAGGTGCTTCCCAAAGCTCAGCTCGCCATCCCCGGGAGGATGAAAACTCCCGGTCCTCTCACATTCCCCCCTGCCCACGGAACCTCCGGGGCTTCTCCCTTCCCGTCCCTTGCACCGAACTCGCCTGCGATCAAAGCTGGTGATGGAATCCTGGAGATGCCACTCGGCACCCAAAGCTGCGCGGAAGGCGCTCAAAAATCACGCCCAAAATCTCAACCCCGGGGCGCAAGCAGAGCCGAGAGCACGGGGGAAGGGGAAAACACCTGAAGGAAAAGGCTGAGAGGGAGAAAAACCCCCCGAATCCACAGCCCGGGGGAACGGCACCGGGCACCGAACCGAGCGTGCCCGCGGGTGACACCAGCCGGGAAAGGGCAGGGGCCGAGGGGACACGCTCCAAAGCAAACCCCAATCCCGCAGGAATGCTGCCTTCCCTCCGCTCTGCTGCGGGATCTCACCTTCCCTCCCTTCCCCCAGGCAGGTGACACGGCCCCGTGCCCGCGGGAGGGGACACCGAGCCCCCGCACCCCCGGGAGAGCCCCCGCACCCCGGGCAGAGTCCCCCGAGCTGGGGCAGAGCCCCGGCTAAAGCCTCCAACCCCGGGGGAACCCCCTCGATCCCGGGCAGAGCCCCCAGCCCCAGGGGAACCCCCCGAGCCGGGCAGAGCCCTCCAGTCCCATCCCTGCCCTCCCGCCCCCTCCTCCTCCCGCTGCCCGGGGCTCCCCCGGTGCCCCCGCTCCCCTCCGGGCCGTGAGGGGCCCGTGCCCCGCTCCCCCCGCCGCCCACCGCCGGGCCGGGCCTAGCGCTGCTCGGCTGCGCCGCCAGGCCCGGGGGGAAGGAAGGGGAAAGGGGCTCGGCGGCCTCGCGGGCGGCCCCGCACTCACCCAGGCCGGTGCCCTCGGGGCCGCCCCCGCCGCCGTCCATGCCGGGCGGCGCGGGGAGGGGGGCGCGGGCGGGCGCGGCGGCGGAGGGCGGAGGGCAGGGCGGCCGGGGCCCTCCCTCCCTGCCTTCCCTCCGGCCTCTCCGCTCGGCCCCCGCGCTCCAGTGGCCGCCGCCGCCGCTGCCTCGGCCCGGGGCCGGCGTTCAGGCCCAGGCGCTGCCGCCGCGGGCGGACGCGGCTCCCGCTGTCCCTCGGCCGCCGCCGCCGCCGCCGCAGCGCTACGTGGCCGCCGCCGCAGCCGCCGCCGGTCCTCGCGGGGGCGCGCGCGCGCGGGTTTCGGTGGTGGTGGTGGGGGGGGGGAAATGGCGGGGGCGCGCCCCGTGCCCGGACCGGTGCGCGGCGGGAGCGCGCGCGCGGGTGGCGTGTAGGGGGGTGGAGAGCGCGCCCGCGCGGCGGGAGCGCGCGCGGGCCGAGTCGGAGGTTGAAGGGCCGGGAAGGTTTTGGGGGGGAGTGTGCGAGTGCGCGTGTGCGGAGGCGGGGAGGGAACAGACCGTGATGTGGGGCGAGAGGGGGGGGAAACACCCCGCACCGTAGGCCGAGGGCAGCGGGGACAGCAGGTACGCGCCCGCGGATAGCGGCGGGCTGGGGGGGGTTACATACACAGAGCGAGAGGGCGGGGAGCGCGGGAGCGCGCACGGGTAGAACGGGGGCACCCGCAGGACGCGCGCAGACTGAGGTGGGGGGGAAAGGCGGCGCTGTGCGCATGCGCCGCCGGGGGCCGTTCCCGCGCGCCCGCCCCTTTCCCGCCGCTGCTTCACCTGAGGCGGCGGCACGCGGGGCGCAGGTGAGGCGGGGGGGGTGCGCATGCGCGGGGAGAGGGAGCGGGCTCCTTACCCGCGTCGGTAATTAGCGACCGTGCCTTCATTAGCGCTGTCCGGTGATTGCGGGGCGCGCGGGTGAAGCAGTTGCGTGAGGGGGTTGATGGAGAGGGGGGCACCCCGGGCTCCCCCTCAACCCCGCCCGCCCATTGCTCCGCGCGGGTAATTAGCGAGCCCGCCCTAATTAGCGCACCGAGGGGAGGCGGGCAGGCTGTGGCCGAGCCCTCACGGAGCTCCGGGGCCCTCAGGGCTGTCAGGGATGGCTCCTGTCCTGGAGCTGCCCCTCAGGAGAGGCCCTGAGGCCCAGGTGAGGCCCTGAGCCCCCTCAGCGAGGCCCGGAGCGCTCTGCAGGAGCCGGAGCAGTCGGTGCCAAACCCCAGCTCCCGCTTGCTCAAACCTTCCTCTCACCTTAACACGCTAATAACTACTTAACTCCAGCCTGCGGTTTGGTGATTACACCCTGATGAGTGCGAGCGGTGCGACAAGGAGCAGCACCTCTGGCAGGTAGCTGGTGACAGGTGCGAGGCAGGATCCTGGGGGACATGGTGACCTGTGGCTGTCCCTTGCAGGGCTGGCACTGCTTTCTCCAGGTGCCACCTGCCCTGGGAAGCTGCCGAGCCTCGGCCGCAGCCCCAAAACCGCTGCTGGGGCTGTGTAGGAGGGGAGAGCGCTGCTGTGGTTTGGGTTTGGCAGCCGTGGAGGAATTAGCGAGAGCAGCAGGAACCGAGAGGGGGAAGGGCACCGAGCCCTTGGGCAGCGCCGCTGTTTCCCGAGGGATTCAGGGCTGCTCTCAGCTCTGTGTTCCTCTCCTAAATCCTTCAGTCCACCATCTCCACCTGGGGTTTGTTTCCTCACCTGCAAATGCCTCCCAGCAGCGGAGGGCGCTGGGTTTGAGATTCTGCCAAAAAAAAAAAAAAAAAAAAAAATCTCGGCGCCCTGGCTCCCGCGGAGTTCCAAATGCCAAATTCCAGAGGGTTTGACTCGCTCTGGATTCCTGGGCGTAAAGTCCCGACCTGAGCTCCCGTGGCGAGCGGGGATTGGGGCTCGCAGAGGCAAAGTTCAGGATGGAGTTAAAAGGGTAGGGCAAGCTGGGGAAGCCCCGGGGCGGGATCAGAACAATGCTCCCCATTCTCCTCCTTGCCCCGGCTGTTCCTGCAGCAGAAAGGGACGCGCTGACCCAGCCCTGGGGCAGCCGGTGCTGCCTGACCCAGTCAGAGCTGTCCCAATCTCTGCTGGACGTGGTCACCTTGGAGTGCCTGGATCCTGCTCCAGCTCAGCCCAACAGCCCCAAACAGTGGAGGAAAATCAGGGAGAGGGTGATGGGGCAGGTGCTGCTGGATAACTCTGGGTGAGGATGTGCTGGAATTCCCTGCCTTGGAGAGAGAAGGAAGAAGAATTTTGGGGATTTTTTTGGGAGGTGAGTGCACAAGCAGCAGCGACAGAGCCCCTTTTTCAAACGCGGGGTCTGAGGGACAGCAAACAGCAAAGGAGCACAGAGGGGGAGTGGAGCCATCAACCCCTTCCACAGCCAGCAAGGGCATCAGATAAAAACATCCTGGAGTTCCACAGGGGCTCCTCTTCCCAGCCATCCCTGTCTGAGTGGAGCAGGGAGAGAGGGGAACCAACCCCACCCCTGCAGCTCTGCTTGAGCAGGACCTGTCCCAGAGCCACAGGTCCTTGTCAGCCCCATTTCCTCGAGTCCCCTCTGGCTCTGGCTGCCATCAGAGGCAGCTCTGGCTCCTTCTCTCCAGCTGAAAACCCCTCCTGTGCCAGGTAAAGGTGACACAAATCTTCATTTCCTCCTGAGCCCCTGCAGTCCCACAGCTGTGGGTGGCGTTGGCCTCCCCTACAAAGCAGATTTTGTTTTGTCTGAGCAGCTTAGGGCTGAAAAAAGTACAGCAAAAGTGGGAGAATGTGCTGGGCCGAGGGCTGCAGACACAGCAGAATGTGCTGTCACCCACCTGCTGGGCTTTCAGTGGCCTGGGCTTGCTGAGGAAGCAGATTTGGGTTATTGCTGTGGTGTAGGGAGCTCTGCTTGGGACCAGCAGCAGCTGCAGGGCTGTGGGGAGAGGGGATCAGAGAGGAACAGATCTCCTGACTTGAGAGGAATGGATCTCCTCACTCAGGGACACAGGTTTCACTCAGAAATGAGCAGATCTCACTCAGGGACCTAGATCTCACTCAGAGATGAGCAGATCTCCTCACTCAGGGACACAGATCTCACTCAGAAATGAGCAGATCTCACTCAGGGACACAGATCTCACTCAGAAATGAACAGATCTCCTCACTCAGGGACACAGATCTCACTCAGAGATGAACAGATCTCCTCACTCAGGGACACAGATGTCCCTCACTCGGGGATGTCCCCAGCTGGAGGTTGCTGTGCCGTGGGCAGGCTCAGGGCTCTGCCTGCTCCCGGTGTCCCACACGGATTTTAGGGCTGGAATGTTCTGGCAAGGCCATGGGAGCCGTGCAGCTCAGGGGCCTGGCTGGGAGCTCTGGGCTCCTCATCCCTGTTCCTGACAGGAGGATCTCAGAAATCCTCCTGGAGCAGCTCTGGGCTCCTCATCCCCATTCCTGACAGGAGGATCCTCGGGAAACCTCCTGGAGCAGCTCTGGATTTGTCTCATCCCCATTCCTGACAGGATTCTCAGGAAACTCCTCCTGGAGCAGCTCTGGCTCTGCCTCATCAAGAGGATCTCAGAAAACCTCCTGGAGCAGCTCTGGATTTGTCTCATCCCCATTCCTGACAGGAATCTCAGGAAATTCCTCCTGGAGCAGCTCTGGGCTCCTCATCCCCATTCCTGACAGGAGGATCCTTGGGAAACCTGGAGCAGCTTTGGATTTGCCTCATCCCCATTCCTGACAGGAGGATCCTTGGGAAACCTGGAGCAGCTTTGGATTTGCCTCATCCCCATTCCTGACAGGATCCTGGAGCAACGGGAGAGGAAGCAGAAGGGGAACAAAGGGATTTTCCTGCTGGCTTCTGCCACAGGAAGCCCTGGGAGGCTTTGAGGCCGTGTCACTGCAGAGGAGAAGTTCCAGCAGAGGAAATTCCTGTTCCCTTTCCCAGTGTAAAAGCACAATTAAAAGATTAATTGCCCCCAGGCAGCAGAGCTCACACCCAGCAGCATCTCCTGGTGCTGGGCAGCTCCGTCTGGGGTGGTTCCTTCTCATGGCTGCCATCAGAGCCAGCAGCCCCTGCACAAAAAACACCAAAAAAATTAAATTCCCCTCTGGCTAGCCTTGGCTTTGGGCTCCTTTTTGCCTTTTCAAGTGAAGCACAGAACAGATTCCTCCCCAGGGAAGTTCTAAAGTCCGTGCTGGAGCAATCATTAAATGAAAACGTCACCTCAGGAGGTGCTGGGCATTTCTGTGCCCCGTGGAAAAGGACACCTCTGCTCCCACCAGCACCAGGGGAGTGCAGGGAGGGTCCTTGGCTGCTGAGGAACAAACTGGTTTAACTGGAGCCCTGTCCTTTCCCAGCCTCTTCCCCAGGATCCCACTGGAATTGTGCAGTTCTGATGGAAGACAGGAGGGGCGGCCAAGGAGTGCTGAGCCCCAGCTTGGCCCTGAGGGTCGCTGCCCGTCTCCAGCCTGACCTGGGATGTCATTCCTGCTCTTTTCCATCTTATTCCAGCTCTTTTCCACGTGATTCTTGCTCTTTTCCATCTTATTCCTGCTCTTTTCCACGTGATTCTTGCTCTTTTCCATGGCGTTCCTGCTCCCCCACCCCTCTTTTTCCCGGACATTTTCTGCTGGATCCCCTCGGGCAAACATCACAAAAGAAGCCACAAGGAAACTCCTCCCCATCTGCTCTCCCCGAGCTGCCAGCCCACTCCAGGGCAGGAATTATCCCAGGTTTGGGTCTTGCCCCACCTGGGGGATGATTCCAACTCCCTCCAGGGCAGGAATTATCCTGGGTTTGGGTCTTGCCCCACCTGGGGGATGATTCCAATTCCCTCCAGGGCAGGAATTATCCCAGATTTGGGCCCTGCCCCACCCGGGGTGGCTGCAGCAGGGCCAGGTGCCTGTCCCAGTGCCCAGCAGATCCTGGCTGCCCCTGAGGCTGCCCCAGGTGCTCTTACTTGATGACACAAACCCAGTCAGACTCACCTTCCAGGCCCTGCAGGTGTCAGGATCGATCCCTCTTTGCCAGGACTTGTCCCAGCCAGCCCAGCCCTCACTTCTCCTGAGACAGCAGCACAAAAACAAAATGCCAGGACCCAGGGTGCCAGCCTTAGGACTGTGACAGGCTCTCAGGTGACACCTGAAGGACTGACACTGCTCAGGGCCCTGAGCATCCCTGTCCCAGCCCAGGTGGGGACAGCCCAGCCAGCCTGAAGGCCCTGAGCCACCTCTGAGCCCTGATGGACGCCGTGCCCGTGGCCAGGGACTCACCTGGGCTCCACCCCAGGAAAACTCTGCTCCTGCTGCTCCAACTGCCCGCAGAGGGCCAATTCCCAAATCTCTGGGAGTTCAAGAAAATTTGGGAATTCCAACTCAGAGTCACAGGGGAGGAACCTCAGTCCTGGTGTCGCCACCATTCACTTTTATTTGATTCCCCATCCAAGAAAGAAAAAAATCCCTCCACTCTCCAAATTTCCGTTTCCTCCGCGAGGAAATTCCAATGATTTTTTTTTTCCTTTTTCCCCCCTATTTTTTTTTTTTTTTTTTTTGGTGTTTCCCCCCAGCCTGGGCAGGGCAGGGGCTCACTGGGGCAGCTGCAGCAGCACGGACTGGCCCGAGGGCAGGTAGGTGATGTTGCGCGAGCGCGAGAGCTGGTAGGCGATGTCCTCGGCCGCCTCCAGCTTGCGCAGCTCGATCAGCCCGTCCCCCGCCGTGGCCAGAGAGTTGGCAATCAGCTCTGCAGCCTTGGAGTCGCCCTCTGCAGAGATCACAGCTGCCTTCTTCTGCTGCTCGGCCTGCAGGGAGAGCGGGGAAACGGGGATGGACGGACAGACGGACGGACGGACGGAGCGGCACCGCCCCGCGGGGCTCCCCCAGCCATGGCAGGTTCTGATTTATGGCTTTGATTTATGGTTTTGATTTGTGGTTTTGCTCTTTAAACTGGGTGGATGAACCCTAGGATAAATTAAACTGATTTGCCCACTGTGGGAAAAGGAAAAAAGGCAATTTCAAGCTGAATTTTGGTGATTTTTGGGCTATCTGTCCCACCTGTCCTGTCCCCATGCTGTGAGCACTCAGGGATCCCCTCCTGTCCTGTCCCACCCGGAGATCCCCCTTGTTTGGCAGCTCCCAAACCCAGAGATCTGCAGCCAGCTGAAATCTGAGCTGCCACAAGAGATGAAAACCCCACTGGAGGCTCCCAGAGATGATGCAGAGTGGATCCAAGCAGGGATGAGCCAGAAGGAATCCTGGGATGATTGCTGGCTGTTTGCTCCCGGGAGCAAACAGCCAGCACAGCTGCAATCAGCTGTGGGGTGGAAGGTGGAGCCTTTCCAGCTGGGTTTCATGTTGGATCTTGGGGAAAAACCCATTTCTGATCAGCACTCCAGGATGGCTGGCAGAGGATACTCAAGGAAGAACCCCTGGAGAGGGAAGGGGACAGCAGAGGTGCTGCCCATCTCCTGAAGGAGCAGGTACCTTCTCCACGATGAACCTGGCCCGCTCTGCCTCCTGCTGTGCCACCTGCTTCATCTCCACCGCCTCCGTGAACTCCTTGCCAAAGGTCAGGTGTGTCTGGGGGCACAAACCAAACCAGGTCACAGCAGGGATCGCTGCCAGCAGCTCTGCTGCCACAGTGACACACCGGGATGGGGACAGAAACCGGGATCCCTGAAAGAAATCCCACCGGGATCCCACACGGGGAAAGCTCCAGAAACAAAGTGTCCAAATTCCGATTTGGCAGAAACAAAGTCACCTTCTGCAGAGGCTTCCTGCCAGCCCTGTGCTCCCAGCAGGATCGATTTTATTTCTGAAGGGAGCTGGGAGAGCAGAGCTCCCTCCTTGGACAGCTCAGCAGAGGAACCAGTGGGAATTTTCTGCTGTCCCAGTGGGAATTTTCTGCTGTCCCAGTGGGAATTTTCTGCTGTCCCAGTGGGAATTTTCCCTCCTGGTGCTTCCAGAGGTGCCTGTGGAGCTGCTGCTCAATCCCAAAGCACCTGCAGCCCAATCCACCCCCCTCAGCAGCTCCTGTGGGGCGACAAAACCCCTGCACAGGGAGGGCTGAGGCCACCCAGAGGCCACCAAAGGCTGCCCAAGGTCACGGGGACAACAGCAGAGCTGTGACCATGACATCCCTACAAACACAGTCACACGTGTCCAAGCGTCCAGCCTGCCACACTGTGGCCACCCAGGGCTCCCCTCCTGTCCTGTCCCCACGCTGTGGCCACCCAGGGCTCCCCTCCTGTCCTGTCCCCACACTGTGGCCACCCAGGGCTCCCCTCCTGTCCTGTCCCCACGCTGTGGCCACCCAGGGCTCCCCTCCTGTCCTCTCCCCACACCCTGGAGACCCAGGGATCCCCTCCTGTCCTGTCCCCACACCCTGAGCACCCAGGGATCTCCTCCTGTCCTGTCCCCACACTGTGGACACTGTGGCCACTCAGGGCTCCCCTCCTGTCCTGTCCCCACGCTGTGGCCACCCAGGGCTCCCCTCCTGTCCTGTCCCCACGCTGTGGACACCCAGGGCTCCCCTCCTGTCCTGTCCCCACGCTGTGGACACCCAGGGCTCCCCTCCTGTCCTGTCCCCACGCTGTGGACACCCAGGGCTCCCTCCTGTCCTGTCCCCACACTGTGGCCACCCAGGGCTCCCCTCCTGTCCTGTCCCCACGCTGTGGGCACCCAGGGCTCCCCTCCTGTCCTGTCCCCACACCCTGAGCACCCAGGGCTCCCCTCCTGTCCTGTCTCTACACTGTGGGCACCCCGGGATCCCCTCCTGTCCTGTCCCCACAGTCTGGGCACTCAGGGATCCCCTCCTGTCCTGTCCCACGCTGTGGCCACCCAGGGCTCCCTCCTGTCCCCACGCTGTGGGCACTCAAGGATCCCCTCCTGTCCTGTCCCCACGCTGTGGCCACCCCGGGCTCCCCCCGTCCCAGGCAGGCAGAGCTCACCAGGGACACGTCGTCCAGGATGAGGCCGAAGGTGGCCGCGCGCTCGGTGAGGTCCTCGCTGACCTGCCGGGACACCAGCTCCCGCTGCGTGATCAGCTCGCCGGCGTCAAAGCGGGCCTGCAACGGCAGGGAACGGGATGGGAACGGGATGGGAACTGCTGGGAACGGGATGGGAACTCCTGGGAACGGGATGGAAACTCCTGGGAACGGGATGGGAACTCCTGGGAACGGGATGGAACACGATACACAATGCTGGGAATGGCTGGAACAGGATGGACACCACTGGGAACGGGATGGAATGGGATGGAACATGACGGACACCGCTGGGAACAGCTGGAACAGGATGGATGCTGCTGGGAACAGGATGGGGCACCTCTGGGAATGGGATGGACACTGCTGGGAACAGGATGGAACAGGATGGAAACTGCTGGGAACAGGATGGAATGGGACAGACACTGCTGGGAACGGCTGGAACGTGCTGGACACCGCTGGGAATGGGATGGAACAGGATGGACACCACCGGGAACAGGTTGGAATGGGATAGACACTGCTGGGAATGGCTGGAACAGGATGGATGCTGCTGGGAATGGGATGGACACCTCTGGGAACAGGATGGACACCGCTGGGAGCAGACAGTGACCAGACACAGCCCCAGGCTGCACCAGGAGGACAGCAGCAGCAATTTCCCCATGGAAAGGGCCTCCCAGGGAGGTCTGGAGTCCCCACCCCTGGAAATGTCCACAGCCAGGCCAGATGGGGTTTGGAGCCCACGGCAGGGCTGGAGCTGTGTGAGCTTCCAGGTGCCTCCCACCCAAACCAGGCTGGAACCCCAGGTGGGGTTTGGAGCCCACGGCAAGGCTGGAGCTGTGTGAGCTTCCAGGCACTTCCCACCCAAACCAGGCTGGAACCCCAGGTGGGGTTTGGAGCCCACGGCAAGGCTGGAGCTGTGTGAGCTTCCAGGAGCCTCCCACCCAAACCAGGCTGGAACTCCCCAATTCCAGGGCACGGCACATTCCCCACTCGGTGCCAGGAGAGCCCAGCAGCCCAGGGCGTGCTCACCACCACGGACTTGAGGATCTCGGTGGTGATGGAGGGCAGCACCCGCTCGTCGTAGTCCTCGCCGATGCTGGTGAAGATGCGCGGCAGCTGCGCCGTCACGGGCCGGAACAGGATCCGCAGCGTGATGTTCACGTTCTGCAGGTCTGCAGCAGGAGCAGCACCTCCCTCAGGGCTGCTGCACCAGCAGGGAATGCTGCACCAGCAGGGAATGCTGCACCAGCAGGGAATGCTGCACCAGCAGGGAATGCTGCCCAGCAAACTCCCCAGCTGCGCTTTGCCACCAAAACCGAGCTGGCTTTGCTGCCCTGCTCCCCTCTGGGGTCCTGCTCTGTGCTGCTGCAGAGGGAGAATCCCAACCCCACCCGTGTCACCTGCCCCAGGTGAGCTCCAGAGGTCCCTCCCAGCCCCACCTGTGTCACCTGCCCCAGGTGAGCTCCAGAGGTCCCTCCCAGCCCCAGCTGCTCAGGAGGATTCAGTGATTCAGAGCACCAAAGGAAGATCAAACCATTCCCGTGTCACACTGAGACACCTGGGATCTTTTGGGACTGGAGGATCTCCAGAAGCCCTGGAGACCCTCCAAATGTTCCTGGGATCTCCAGAGACAAGGAATATTTGGGACTGGAGGATCTCCAAAGGCCCCTTCTGATCCCAAATATTTGGGACCAAAGAGTTCCTCAAGCTGTTCTTTATTCAAGAGACCAAACCACTCCTGACTCTTCCAGGAGCAGCTGGGGCTGGGAGGGACCTCTGGCCATCACCCAGCCAAGGCAGGGACACCTGCAGCAGGTGGCACAGCTGGGGCTGGCATCTCAGAGGGACCTCTGGCCATCACCCAGCCAAGGCAGGGACACCTGCAGCAGGTGGCACAGCTGGGGCTGGCATCTCAGAGGGACCTCTGGCCATCACCCAGCCAAGGCAGGGACACCTGCAGCAGGTGGCACAGCTGGGGCTGGCATCTCAGAGGGACCTCTGGCCATCACCCAGCCAAGGCAGGTGGCACAGCTGGGGCTGGCATCTCAGAGGGACACTCCAGGCCATTCCTGGTCACCTGTCCCAGAGCTCAGTCACCCTTACCTCACACTGAGGCCGACCTTGCTCCGTTTCTGGCCCCTGAGAGCTTTTAGGAGCCCAAGTGCAGGTGCAGAAGGATCAAACCCAAAGCCCTGGAGCCCCCAGACCCACCTTTGCTGCCGGTGATGACGGGGACGTTGCGGGGCCGCGAGCGGCAGTCGAAGATGATGGGTTTCTGCACCCAGGGGATCAGGAAATGGGTGCCCTCGCCCACCACCACGTCCTGCACCCCTCGGAAGCGGTCGAAGATCACAGCTCTGTGCCCTGCATCCACTGCACGGGGGAAAAAGAACACTTAGGGCTGCTGCTACTGCGGGGCTTGGAGACTTAATTAACAGCACGGCTTAATTAACAGCATGGTTTGGAGCAAAGAGGAGCTGCAGGTGGAGCTCCAGGGCCCCCCAGTCTGCTCCTCACAGGGCAGCTCTGTGACTTTTGGAGGAAGGAGCTCACAGGCACTGCAGGCCCTCAGTCTGTTTCCTGACAAGTCAGGATTTGGATAGAAACACCAAACGAAGCGATCGGGGGCACCCAGCCCGCGCCACTCACCATTGTAAAGAGCGGAGTTGACGACTCCCCCCGCCACAGCCAAGCCCAGGCCGAGCTTCCCGATGCTCTCGAACACCTTGGCAGCCATCTCAGCGCTCCAGGCCCCGCTCCAGAGCCCTCCTGAAAACATCCAGACTCTCAAACCTCACCGGAGGGGCTGCGACCCCTGCCCAGAGCCCTGAACCCCACCGGGCAGTGATGCCTGCCCAGAGCCCCGAACCGCACCGGGGGCTCCTTCTGCCCCACAAACACCTCGGCCCCGGGGGTTTCCCTCCCGTGACCCTGCCCAGGCTCGGACCCCGCGGCCTCGGACCCCTCCGGTGCCCCCACACCGCCCGTGTGTCCCCCACACCACCCCGGTCTCCTGCACACCCCGGCCCCACGCCCCGCACGCCCCCCGGGCCTCCCCGCTCCCCGCTAGGCCGCTCGACCCCAGCACGGGCACCCCAGGGGCCAAAGCCTCGCTGTCTCCACCCTGCCCGCCCGCCTCAGGCCGCGGCTCGGCTCGGTTTGTCTCGGTTCAGCTCGGTTAAGCTCGGCTCGGTTTCCCCGGTTCCCCGGACCCACCGCCGCCCTCCCGCCCGCCGCTCCCGCCGCGCCGCTGACCTCCACATGAATCCGCGGCCGCCCCCCCCCCCAGTGCGCCTGTGCGCCGTGCCAAGACGCGCAATCCTCATTGGTCCGTGCCTCCCGGGGCTTTCTGGGATATGTAGTTCCCAGCTGCCGTGCCCGCTGCCGGCCCGCCTATAGATTCCGGTGCACCCCGCGGCGCCCCGGGGGCTGAGCAAGGCCGCGCGCTATTGGCTGGAAGGGCGCGCTTCGCGCAAGGGCTCTTGGGAGATGTAGTCCTGGCGGGGGAAGGCACATGGGGGGCGTGCGGGGACAAGGGACAGGCGGGGGACACGGGCAGCATTCTGGGGGCAGCACTGCCCGTTCCCAGAATGCCAGAATAGGCTGGGACCTCTGAAGGTCACACAGTCCAACCCCCTGACCAGGCAGCGCCACCTGGAGCAGGTGACACGAGTGGGATTGGAATGCCCAGGGGGACACCTCAGACCCTTCCTGGTCACCTGTCCCGGCCACCCTCCATGGACAGCTCTCCCTCCTGCCGAGGTGGGACTCGTGGTTAATTTCTGGCCATTGCTCCTCGTCCTGGCACTGCTGAGCAGAGTCTGACACCTCCTGGAGGTATTTCCATGCATTGGTGGGATCCCTTCTCCAGAATGAGAGATTTCCATGGATATCGGAGATCTTTCCATGGATATCTGAGGTTATTTCCATGCACTGACGGGATCCCTTCTCCAGTGACAGATTCCCATGGATATTTCCATAGAAATATGGGATA
This sequence comes from Serinus canaria, assembly GCF_022539315.1. Taxonomy (NCBI): domain Eukaryota; kingdom Metazoa; phylum Chordata; class Aves; order Passeriformes; family Fringillidae; genus Serinus; species Serinus canaria. Next base: position 560,729 of record NC_066340.1, read on the forward strand.
TTTCCACTCTCAGCCTTCCCTCCTCCAGTCTCACCATGCCCAGCTCCCTCTCTCTCCTCACCCGAGCTGCTCCAGACCCCAAATCATTTTTATGCCCTCCCTCGGGCCCTTTCCAGCAGCTTCTTGTCTTTCCTGAGCCATGGACACCGGGATTTAATGTCCCCTCCTGTCCCCGGAGCCGCTAGAGGGAAGCAGCGCTCTCCCTTTGGCTCCGGGAATCCCGAAAAACGGGAAAAAAAAGGGAAAAAAACACCGCCCGGGTTCCGCTGCCAGGTGACCCTTTAGGACGCGGGATCCAACAGGGAAAATCCCATTAAATCTGGGATTTATGGATGGGGATTTGCACCCCTCGGGCTCTGCTCCTCGCTCGTGCCGGGTTCATGTTGTCCATTCCCAATCCCAATCCCATTCCCGTTCCCAATCCCATCCCACCCCAAAATTGGGCTGGCACCCTGTTCTGGGGGGATGGCTGTGGGATTGCACCCCAAAATTGGGCTGGGACCCCGTTCTTGGGAATGGCTGTGGGGTTGCACCCCAAAACTGGGCTGGGACCCCATTCTTGGGGGATGGCAGCAGACCCACACCCCAAAATTGGGCTGGGACCCCGTTCGGGGGGGATGGCAGCAGACCCGCCCCCCAAAATTGGGCTGGGACCCCGTTCTGGGGGGATGGCATCAGACCCGCACCCCAAAATTGGGCTGGGACCCCGTTCGGGGGGGATGGCAGCAGACCCGCCCCCCAAAATTGGGCTGGGACCCCGTTCTGGGGGGATGGCAGCAGACCCGCACCCCAAAACTGGGCTGGGACCCCGTTCTTGGGAATGGCTGTGGGATTGCACCCCAAAATTGAGCTGGGAGCCTGTTTTGGGGGGTGGCTGTGGGATTGCACCCCAAAATTGGGCTGGGACCCCGTTCTGGGGGGATGGCAGCAGACCCGCACCCCAAAATTGGGCTGGGACCCCGTTCTGGGGGGATGGCATCAGACCCGCACCCCAAAATTGAGCTGGGACCCCGTTCTGGGGGGATGGCAGCAGACCCGCACCCCAAAATTGGGCTGGGACCCCGTTCTGGGGGGATGGCAGCAGACCCGCACCCCAAACCAGCGCCGGGCCCCTCCCCAGCCCGTCCCGAGGCCGCGGTCCCTTTTTGGGGGACATTTCCTGGCGGGCAGCGCGGGCGGCCCGAGAAGGGCTCATTCATTGTCCCCTTGTCCCCCCCGGGCTGGGAACAAAGCGCCTCCTCTTCTCCTCCCCCCGCTCCCGAACCGCCGCCGCACGGACGCGCCGAGCCCCGGGGCCGGGGGGGACCCGCGGGGGTTCCGGGGGTGGGAGGGGGGGGCCAGGATTGGGGGGTTTTCCACCCCAAATCCCGTGTGGGGCTGGTGCTGATGCCACTCCCACCCACCCCATCCTTCGGGGGTCCCGGCCCTTCCCGGGGGTCCCAGCCCAGGGGGTTCCAGCCTTTCCCGGGGGTCGCAGCCCAGCTCAGGGGGTCCCGGCCCTTCCAGGGGGTCCCAGCCCAGCTCAGAGGGTCCCGGCCCTTCCAGGGGGTCCCAGCCTTTCCGGGGGTCCCAGCCCAGCCCAGGGGGGTTCCCAGCCCTTCCCGGGGGTCCCAGCCCTTCCCGAGGGGCCCGAGCCTTTCCCGGGAGGGTCCCAGCCCTGCCCAGGGAGGGGTCCCAACCCATCCCGGGGGTCGCAGCCCAGCCCAGGGGGGTCCCGACCCTTCCAGGGGTTCCCAGCCCTTCTCGGGGGTCCCGGCCCTTCCCAGGGGGCTCCCAGCCCTTCCCGAGGGTCCCAGCCCAGCCCTTCCCGGGGGTCTCAGCCCAGCCCAAGGGGCTCCCAGCCCTTCCCGGGGGTCCCGACCCTTCCCGGGGGTCTCAGCCCTTCCAGGGGGTCCCAGCCCTTCCCGGGGATCCCGACTCTTCCCGGGGGTCCCAGCCCAGCTCGGGGTTCCCAGCCCTTCCCAGGAGGGTTCCCAGCCCTTCCCGGGGGTCCCATCCCAGCCCGGGGGTCCCAGCCCAGCCCAGGGAGAGTCCCAACCCTTCCCGGGGGTCCCAGCCCAGCCCAGGAGAGTCCCAACCCTTCCCGGGGGTCCCAGCCCTTCCCGGGGGGTTCCCAACCCTTCCCGGGGGTCCCAGCCCAGCCCCGCGCCCGGCACAAACCCGAATTAGGCTCAATAAGCGTTTAAATCCAATTAGTGAAACTGCATTAAAGCCCTGCGAGGACACGGCTCGGAGTGGAAACGGCCTTAATGTGATTTCGGCCGAGTTCCCTGCCGCGATTTGCAAGTCAGAGAAATCGAATTAGGGCTGTTTGCATTCTGAACTCTGTCCGCAGTGCAGCTCAATTAATCTGCTTTAAAACCCAGCCTGTCTTCCGCTCAGACAGCACCACCCGCCTCGCCCCGGGGAAGCCAAAAATCCCTCCCCCCCCCCCCGGGTGGCACCGGGACCCCCGGTTTGGGGATGGCAGATGGCGGAGGGATTGTCCCCGATGCCACCGGGGAGGGACCCTGAGTGGGGCAGCCCCGAGCTGAGCCCCCCGTGCCGGGCTGGGCGGTGCCCGCAGAGCCGCGGGGGGAACGGGACGGGACGGGACGGGACGGGACGGGACGGTCCTGCCGGTCCGGGGTCCCCGCCGCTCCCCGGGGCTTGTCGCCGTTCCCCGGTGGCTACCGGCCCTTAAAGGAATTTCATCCGCCGGCTGGAACCGGCCGCGTTATCCGGGAAGGCTCCGGGAGCTGGGAATTGTCAGCTCCAAGGAAATTGGGATCGGGTCAGGGAAAAGCGCAGCCCCCCAAACCCCGCACCCCCCAAACCATCCCCCAACCCCGCATCCCCCCAAACCCCGCACCCCCCCAAACCCGCACCCCCCACATCCCCAAACCCTATCCCCCCAAACCCGCATCCCCCAAAAACCCAAACCCCCAAACCCCAACCCCCAAAACCTCACGCACCCCCCCAAACCCCGCATCCCCCAAACCCCACCCCCCACGCATCCCCCCAAAACCCCACCCCCCAACCCCCCCACAAACCCCCCCCCCCTCACCCCCACCCCCAAACCCCTCATCCCCCCAAACCCCCCCCCAACCCCCACCCCCAACCCCCCCACCCCCCTCCCCCCCAAACCCCCACCCCCCCCAAACCCCGCACCCCCCCCAACCCCCATCCCCACAACCCCCATCCCCCCAACCCGCATCCCCCAAACCCACACCCCCCACCCCCCTCATCCCCCCCCAAACCCCGCATCCCCCCCAACCCCGCATCCCCCCCCAACCCCTCACCTCCCCCCCAACCCCGCATCCCCCCCAGACCCTGCATCCCCCACCCCCCCCCCCAAACCCCGCATCCCCCCAAACCCCTCATCCCCCCCAAACCCCGCATCCCCCAGACCCCTGCATCCCCCCCAAACCCCTCATTCCCCCCACAACCCCACCCCCCAAACCCCTCATCCCCCCAACCCCGCATCCCCCCAAGACCCTGCATCCCCCAAACCCTCATCCCACAAACCCTCATTCCCCCCAAACCCCTCATTCCCCAAACCCGCATCCCCCCCAGACCCTGCATCCCCCAAACCCCTCATCCCCCCCAAACCCCGCATCCCCCCCAAACCCCTCATCCCCCAAAACGCATCCCCCCAAAACCCGCATTCCCCCCAAACCCCGCATCCCCCCGGTTCCCACCTTTCCCCATCCTCCTCCTCCTCGGGCTCGCAGGGGATTTGCGAAGGGCTCTGGGCACCCAAAGGCGATCCCGGCAGGTTGGGGACATTCCCGGGGCGCGGGGACACGGCGGGAGGAGCCCGTGCCACCCCCGCGGCTGCCGCTGTCCCCGCGCAGGTGAAGCGGCGTCCCCAGCAAGGGCTGCAATTAAAAGGGAGTTAATGACTTAATGAATCCTGAGCCTCTGACCCTGCCCGGCCCAGCTCTGGGATTGCGGTTTTTCATTTCCTTCCGAGCTGGGCTCGGGTTTGATGTCCTGGAGGGGGGAGAAAGCGGGGGACAGGGGCTGGGGACCCCCAAAATCCCGCAAAATCCTCCCAAATCCATCAAATCCCCCCCATTCCTTCCCGATCTGGGACAAATCTTACCCTCCCCGATAAATCCTGCATTTTCCAGATAAATCCTGCCCTCCCCGGGACAAATCCTGCCCGCTCCAGGATAAATCCTGTCCTACCCGGGATAAATCCTGCCCTCCCTGGGACAGATCCTGTCCTCCCCGGGATAAATCCTGCCCTACCCGGGACAAATCCTGCCCTCCCCGGGACAAATCCTGTCCTACCCGGGATAAACCCTGTCCTACCCGGGACAAATCCTGCCCTACCCCGGACAGATCCTGCCCTCCCGGCCGCATCCCCGCCGCCACCGGACAAAGGCCCTTCAGTGCGGCCTCCCCAGCTGCCCGTGGGGCCGGAGCCGCTTCCGCCGCCGGGGGGGCTCCGAGGGCCCCGGTGCGGCCGGTGCCGGCGGGGCCGAGCATCCCGGTGGGGCCGTTTCCAGGGAGACCGCCCGGGGGTCAGCGAGGGCTCCGGGATGTCCCAGCGCTCCCGGTGCGCCCTTAATTGCTCATTTGTTCCGGGCAATCAGTCCCAGGTGCTTCTCCGCGCCCGGGTGACCCCGGCGGGTCCCTCCTGGTCCCGGTCCAAGGCTCGGGATCGATCGGGCCCTGGAGAGGGGCGGGTCCGCGCTCAGCGCCGAGCGGCGGGCACGCCTTGTCTGTGTGTCTGTCCGTGTGTCTGTCCGTGTCCCGATCCCTGCACTTTCCTGCGCGGGAGGGATGGGATGGGATGGGATCAATGGGATGGGATCAGTGGGGTGGGATGGGATCAGTGGGATGGGATCACTGGGATGGGATAACTGGGATGGGATGGGATCAATGGGATGGGATGGGATCACTGGAATGGGATGGGATCGGTGGGGTGGGATGGAATGGGATGGGATCAATGGGATGGGAAGGGATCAGTAGGGTGGGGTGGGATGGGATGGGATCAGTGGGATGGGATGGGATCAGTGGGATGGGATGGGATCAGTGGGATGGGATCAATGGGATGGGAAGGGATCAGTAGGGTGGGGTGGGATGGGATGGGATCAGTGGGATGGGATGGGATCAGTGGGATGGGATGGGATGGGATCAATGGGATAGGATCAGTGGGGTGGGATGGGATCAATGGGATGGGATCAATGGGATGGGATGGGATGGGATCAGTAGGATGGGATCAGTGGGATGTGATCAGTGGGATGGGATGGGATCACTGGGATGGGATGGGATGGGATGGGATCAGTGGGATGGGAAGGGAAGGGATCAATGGGGTGGGGTACACCGTGGCCCCCCCCAGGATGCGCAGCCCTTTGGGGCACAGGCTCCGCCCGGAGCACCCCGGGGCCCGCAGGAATCCCTGGAAACGCCTCCCCCCCGTTTTCCTGTGTCTCGCAGGAGCCGCCGGGGGGAACAATCCGGAGCTTTGTGGAGCCGGAGCCGGCCCGGGGTCAGGGAGCCCCCGCTGCCTCCTGTGCCTCGGGCAGAGCCCCGGGGGGACGGGGGGGACAGCGCGGGGCCCCTGGGCTGGGAACGAGGGCAGGGGTGGGCAGGGAGAGACTGGGGGGGGTCACAGATATCGGGGGGTGGGTCACGGATATCGGGGGGGGTCACAGACACTGAGGGTCACAGACACTGAGGGTCACAAATATCGGGGTGAGAGACCCTGGGGGGGTCACGGATATCGGGGGGCGGGTCACGGATATCGGGGGGGGGTCACAGACACTGAGGGTCACAAATATCGGGGTGACAGACACTGGGGGGGTCACGGATATCGGGGGGCGGGTCACGGATTTCGGTGGGGGGTCACAGACACTGAGGGTCACAGACACTGAGGGTCACAAATATGGGGGTGACAGACACTGGGGGGGTCACAGATATCGGGGGGGGTCCCAAATATCGGGGTCACAGATAAGGGGGGGTGACAGACACTGGGGAGGTCACAGGTCACAGATATCAGGGGGTCACAAATATCGGGGTCACAGATATCAGGGGGTCACAGATATCGGGGGTCACAGATACCACTCCTGGGGGGCTCCCATCCCCTGCTCCCCCCCCAGCACAGCCTCTTCCTTCAGCAGCCCGGCCGGGGGGCCCGCGGGGGGGGGGGGTTGGGTGGCCCACGGGGGGGGTTTGCCAGCCCCAGCCCTGTCTGAGCCCCCCTCAGCGCTTCCATTTCTCGGCTGCCGCCGCTGCCAGGCCGGGCCCTTTCCGTGCCAAATGCGCCCGCAGCGCTCCCCAGGCGTCACTTCCCGCATGGCTCCGTCCCAGCGTTCCCATTCCCCGGCACCGAGAGCCTCCCGGGTGGGACCTCTCCGCCGCCTCCCCCGATTCCGGGGCGCGTTAATTGCCAGCCATTGATCCCCCAAATTCCCCGCTGACTCCCATTAGGGCGGGCTGGCGGGTCCTGGGGAAGGGGGAGGGGGGTCGGATCCAGCCGCGCTCGGAGAATCGAGGGGGGAAAAGGTGAAAAATCCACTTTTGGAGGGCGGGAAAGAGGCAAAGTTTGTGTCACCCAAAAGCTGCCCTTGGCTGCGGGAAAACCCTCGGGAAAGGCAGCGGTCAACTCGAGGGGATCGAGCCCCGCACCTGAACTGTCCCTGGGGAACAGCAGCCCCCGACACTTTTTTGTGGTTGATTTTTGGAAGGAGCACCGGGCGGCGCGGGGCATTCCCAGCCCTTGGAGAGGCTCCCGGGGCCAGCGCCGGACTCGGGTTTTACCCGGGAGGCAAAAATCCTTTTTGAGCCCTGGGAAATCCTGGCTCAGGGATGTGGGGGAGCCCCCGCGCCGCCCCCAGAGCCCTGGGGCTGCTGCACCAGGAATTGTCCCTGGCAGAGCCCGGTCCCTCCCCGCTGACTGGAAGGAGCCCGGAGCAGCTGGGTTGATAACGACGATTGATAAACGATTGAGAAATGATTGATAAAATCAGCTCCGGCTCCTGCCCGCACACAGACCCTCCCCAGGGAGGGTGGCCGAACCAAATCCGGGCTGATCACTCTGAACGAACCCATCCAGCTCCTTCCCGGCCCCTTCCCCTGAGGGGGATCCAAACCCCCCGGATGGCGCAGCGGGGTCGGGACGCGCCCTGAGGAGCTGGAACCGGGGAAATTCCAGCCCAGATTTCCAGGAAGGCTCCGGGAGCAGGAGAGCAGCGGTGGATGAATGAGCAAGGAGGGTGAATGAGGCTGGAAAAGGAGCACGCTCCGATCTGGGTCAGCCGGCCAGGGCGGGGCCGGCCCGGCCCGGAGCATCCCCGGTCCCGGGAGAGCTCGGCGGTCCCGGCTCGGCTGCAGATGGGCAGGGAAGGGAGACAGCCAGCGCTGCCGCTCGGGGCCATAAATCACCCTCCAGGTTTCCTAATGGGACCCTGATTTATCTCCTGCCTCTGTCTGGACTAATTGAGTTCATTCCGCTCGGTGATTCATGCCATGGAAATGGGTTCCAGGGAAAATGGGTTCTCAAGCGGCTTCAGCAAATCCCCGGCGCTGTCGGCCTGGGAGCCGGGAATGCTTTCAGGAGCGGAGGATTCGCCAGGGCAGCAGCTCCGGGCCCATCCGTCACTGCCAGGGCGCGGCTCGGGCTTCACCGGGGCTGCCGCCACCGGCCCGGCCCCGCCCGGGGGGGAAACCGGAGAGGGAGAGACCCCCGGACCCCCCTGGGCTGGGGGAGCCTGGGGCAAAGAGAGCCCGGAAAGGACCCGGGTCTGTCCTGGGATATCCCGGGTGGGGAGAGAGAGGGGGAGGGGAAAGCCCGGGAAAGGACGGGGGGGAAACGGGGATGGATGGATGGATGGATGGATGGATGGATGGATGGATGGATGGATGGATGGATGGAGGGATGGATGGATGGATGGATGGATGGATGGATGGATGGATGGATGGATGGATGGATGGATGGATGGATGGATGGATGGATGGATGGATGGATGATGGATGGATGGATGGATGGAGGGATGGATGGAGGGATGGATGGATGGATGGATGGATGGATGGACGGACAGATGAATGGATGGAAGGACAGATGGATGGACAGACAGATGGACAGATGGACGGACGGATGAATGGATCCAGGGATGGATGGATGGATGAATGGGAGAGCAGTCCATAGGATTGGGAGAGGATCCCGTGGGGCTGGCAGAGAATTCCCTGGGACTGGCAGAGCCCCCCCAGCCCAGCACGGGACCTCTCCAGCTCCCCAAACCTCCATGCACACCTTGGGGGCTGCCAGGGATCCATCTCCCCATAAATCCAGCGCTGGGATCCCTCCTTAAACCCCCCCCAGGCAGCCCTGAGTGCTCCCAGGAGCCTCTCCCCGCTCCGGGCCCTCCTCTCAGCACTCTCCCTGTCGCTGTCATGTCCTGGCCCTCATCAAACCCCTCCTCAAGCCAGGATAAAATTGCTTTTACCCAATTTCCTCCTGGCTGTTTGCTGGCTCGGAGAATTCCAGCGGGGCCGCGCCAGCGCTGCCCGTCCCAATCCGATTATCCCGACCCGATCGATCCTCGGCTCCTGACCTTTGGCGAGCTCTCACCTGCCTCCCGAAGCTCCCGCCGCCCCCTCCCGCGGCCCTTCCCCGCGCCAATTCCCACCAAAGCTGCCCCGTCCCACTGGGAAAGCGTTAATTAAAACAAAACCAATCACGGGATAATTGAGGGGAGGGAAGCGGCGGGGCCGGGAAGGGGCTGGGGGCGGGGGGGGGATCGGAGCTGCGGGATCCCTCTGGGTGTGCGGGGACTCGGGGCCGGCTCCGGGCCCGCTCCCGGCTCCGCTCCCTCAGGTGCTCGCGGCTCATTTGCATAAGCGATGAAGGCAGCAATTAAGTTCACTCATCATGTCGGCGGTCTGGAGGAAGAGCTCCCACCTCCTGCGTCAGGCTCTGCTGGGAAGAGGCTCTGGAGAGGTGAAATTCCCACCCGGAGGCGAAATTCCCACCCCCATTTGCACAGGGGAAACTGAGGCACGGCTGAGCGGGCAGCTGGAATTGCCGGCACAGCCTCGGGGAACATCCCGGCCTGGAGCGGGCTGGGAGGAGCCCAAAAATCCACTGGATCCACAGTGGGATTAGAGGGTTGGTTTAGGGCCCTTCCTGTGGAAATCTTAAATAATATTCTATTCTATTCTATTCTATTCTATTCTATTCTATTCTATTCTATTCTATTCTATTCTATTCTATTCTATTCTATTCCATTCCTAATATTTATCTCTATTCTATTCTACTCCATTCTATTTATCTCTATTCTATTTTCCTCTATTTTATTTCTATTTTATTTCTAATTTATTTCTAATTTATTCTATTCTATTCTATTCTATTCTATTCTATTCTATTCTCCTCTATTTCATTTCTAATTTATTTCTATTTATCTCTATTCTATTCTATTCCATTCTATTTATCTCTATTCTATTTCGCCTCTATTTTATTTCTATTTTATTTCTAATTTATTTCTATTTTATTTCTATTTTATTTCTATTTCCCCCCCCTATTTTATTTCTATTTCACCTTGATTTTATTTCTATTCCATCCTTTTCATCCCCCTTCCACTCCACCTTCCTCTCGCTCTCCTCCAGCCGAGAGCGCTGAGTCAATTAAAATAAATCCCCACCCCCAAACCAGAAACGAGCGCCGCGAAAAGCGAAAAGCGCAGCCCTGAGCCAAGGAAAACAACAAATCTCCTCTCGGCCGGCTCATCCCCACTGACACTCGTTTCCTCCGGGCTGTGGAATTCCTGATCCAGCCCCGGGCTGGCTCAGAAGGAGCCGAGCCCCGCCCGGGCGATCGATCAATCACCGATAAGGATCGATAACGCTGCAGCCGCTGCCGGGTGTGGCCCCGTCCTCCCTCCCTGCCCCTTCCCCATTCCCGGGATTTTCTCCCCGGGGTTGTTGGAGCCTCCCGGGCCCCGGTTTCTCCCCGGGGTTTGTTTTTCCCAGCCCGGCTCGGCTCTCCCGGAGGTTCCTCCAGTCCGGCCTTATAAGGGCGCGAGGATCCATCCCGAATCCCGCTGCTGCCGGCAGGGTGATGGATGGCGCTGGAAAACACGGGAAGAAAGGGAAAAAGGGAAGGGGGGGAGGCCGGGAGCTGCCAGAGAGGGGGAGGGAGGGAGGAATTGCAGGCCTGGAAAACAGGGAGGGAAAGGGAAGGGCAGAGCGGGACAGCCCGAGGGGACGGGGTTGGGTTTGGGGAGGTTTGGGGGGTTTGGGGAGCCCCGGATCGCTCCGGCCCTTCGGGGTCACATCCCAGCCCCAGCGGGGGCTCGGGACCCCCGGGCAGCACCGGGGGGCCAATCCTGTGTCCCCTGTGTCCCCCGTGTCCTCTGAACCCCCTGTGTCCCCTGAGCCCCCTGTGTCCTCTGAGTCCCCTGTGTCCCCTGTGCCCCCTGTGTCCTCTGAGTCCCCTGTGTCCCCACGGCCCTGCGGTGCATCCCGGTGGGAATTCACCTTCCCTGCTCCACCCACAGCGGCATCGCCCCATCCCTGTGGGAACAACTGGGCCCCATTTCCATGGGAGAACTGACCCCATTCCCATGGGATAACTGATCCCATCCCTGTGGGAAGCACAGCCCCATTTCCATGGAACCACAGCCCCATTTCCATGGGATAACTGACCCTATCCCTGTGGGAATCACAGCCCCATCCCAAGGGGAAAATCTCCCCTCAGATCCGATTTTCCAGAGCACTCCCCCCTTTTCCCAGGCAACACCCAGGGCATGGATGGGATGGGATGGGATGGGATGGGATGGGATGGGATGGGATGGGATGGGATGTGGGATGGGATGGGATGGGATGGGATGGGATGGGATGGGATGGGATGGGATGGGATGGGATGGGATGGGATGGGATGGGATGGGATGGGATGGGATGGGATGGGATGGGATGGGATGGGATGGGATGGGATGGGCAAGGCTGGATTCAGGGAGAGGCGGGTGGGAGCTTCCCGGCTGCCCAAACCCAGGGAAAGGTTTTTTTACCCCGAATTCCAAACAGCTCCGAGGGCTCCTGGGGCTGCTCCCGGTGCTCCTGAGGGCTCCCGGGGCTGCTCCCGGTGCTCCTGAGGGCTCCCGGGGCTGCTCCCGGTGCTCCTGAGGGCTCCCGGGGCTCCACTTGGAGCCGCAGCTCCCGGGCTGTCCCCGTTCCTCCTGCAGGGAGCGCCGGGAGCCCGGCTGGGCGGGATGGGCTCTTCCAGGGTTGGGGAATTTCCCGGGATGGTTCCCAGACTGGCACCGGGACACGGGGGTGGCAGGGACGGGGCTCGGGGACCGCGGGCCACGACCTCGGTGTCCCCAGCACGGGGGGGGAGGAGGAGGAGGAGGAGGGGGAGGAGGAGGAGGAGGAGGGGGAGGAGGGATTTATCCGAGGAAAACATCTGGATTTGCCACTTGCTGCGGTAAATTAATTGTGGGATCCCGCGGCTGCTCCCCCGCTGTGCCAGCCCTGCCTCCCGTCTGCTCCCGGAATGTCCCCAGGGATGGTGTCCCTTGTCCCCTGCCTGTCACCCCCTGCCCGTCCCGCTGGGGCTGCGGTGTCAGCGGTGATCCCAGAAAAAACCCTTAAAACTCTGGGATTGTGGCTGGGATCCCAACCAAACCCGGGTGGGCATCCCAGCCCCCGGGTGGGCATCCCTATCCCGGGTGGGCATCCCAAACCAACCCTGGGTGGGCATCCCAATCCTGGGTGGGCACCTCAGCCCCCGGGTGGGCATCCCAATCCTGGGGGGGCATCCCTATCCCGGGTGGGCACCCCAGCCCCCCGGGTGGGCATCCCAACCAAACCCTGGGTGGGCATCCCAATCCTGGGTGGGCACCCCAGCCCCCGGGTGGGTACCTCAGCCCCCGGGTGGGCATCCCAATCCTGGGGGGGCATCCCTATCCCGGGTGGGCACCCCAGCCCCCGGGTGGGCATCCCAACCAAACCCTGGGTGGGCATCCCAATCCTGGGTGGGCACCCCAGCCCCAGGTGGGCACCCCAGCCCCCGGGCAGCTCCCAGCCCGTTCCCACCTGGCCCCAGCGTGGCGTTTTTGGCTGTGAACTCTCCTCCATGTGGCTCGCAGATGTTCTGCCCGTGACGGAGAACAAACGGCAGCTTTGGCTCGGCTTTAATCCCGCGGAGGAGCTGCAAGAGAGGGAATTCCGTGAAGCCCTTCCCAGGCAGAGCCCTTCAGAGGGTCCAGAATTGGCTTTTCCAGAGGAAATCCAGCGGAGCGGCGCTTCCCGCCGTGACCCGCGGGATTTTGGGGCTGCAGGGGTGGGAACTGAGGGATTTTGGGAGCCCCAGAAGCACCTGCAGAGCCCGGAGCGGGGAGGAAACACCTGGAGCTGTTCGCACACCAGGCCAAACCCGCAGGAGCGGCCCCGGGGCGGTGACAGCGAGTCGGGGCCGCTCCCAGTGGCACCGGTGACCCCATGGCATTGCGGGGTGACCCCGCGGAGCCGTGCCAGGGGGTGACACAGCGCTGCGGGACGGGGAAGGAGCCTTGGCATTTCCAGCTGCCGGCGCTGTGGGATCGGGGAGGGCCCGAGGCCGGGCAGAGTCACCCTGGAGCGCCAGGACAAAGGAGGGTGGCACGCGGGGACCTTTTGGGGACCACGGGACGCGCAGATGGGATTTCTTTGCTGTGGAGGGCAGAAGTACAAAGATTTAATTCAGCCCCCGCCGCCTGCCCCCCTCTGGAGCCTCTCGGTGTCACCCGCAGAGCTGGGACAGGCCCGGGGTGTCCCCAGGGTGGGGATCTTGTCCCTTGTCCCCTGCGGCCGCAGCGGGTCTGGTCACCCCATCTCACCCCCACGGGGCTGCGGTGGCACCGGTGACCCTACCCCGTTTAGGACACGGCGGGGACGGGGACGGAAGGACGGAGACAGACAGACAGACGGACGGGGAGAGGGGGAGATGCAGAGGGGCAGAAGGACGGACAGACAGCGCAGGAGGAGAAGCGATGGATGGGCCGAAGAGCTCAGGGGGAGCGCACCCCAAAAACGCTCCGTGGGCGGGTGGCGGGGCCGGGGGGGCTCGGGAGGGGTCCCGGGGGGGGGGTCGGGGGGGTTCGGGCTTTGTGTGGCGGCGGCGGAGGGTGCGGGCTCGGCCGCTCCGTGATGCTCCGGGGGCGGGGAGGAGGAGGAGGAGGAGGAGGAGGAGGAGGAGGAGGAGGAGGAGGAGGAGGGACTTGCAGCCCTTTTCTGGCCGCCGCCGCGGCGGAGAGCGGCAGAGCGAGGGCAGCCCGGCCGCGCTCCGGCTCCCGGGGGTGTCACCGGCCCCGCTCCCCCCGCCATGGCCGGGCTCCTGCCGCTGCTGCTGCTCCTGCTGCCGGCGGTGAGTGCGGGGAGCAGCGCCCGGGGCAGCCCCGAGAGCCCCGGCGGGGAGGGGATGAAGCGTCCCGAGGGCACCGGGAGCGGCCCCGGAGGCACCGGAGGATGGAGAGTCCCCGATGCACCGGGCGGGGGCGGGTTGGAGGGGCCCGGAGGCTTCACACAGGGGTGTTCGGAGGGTCCCGGGGACCCCGGGATGGGAGCCTCGCGGGTGAGGGGCAGGGGACAGCGCAGGCAGGAGCGGGGTCCCCGCCGTGCGGGGCTGGAGGGTCCCGGGGGCACCGGAGATCCCGGGGGGGGCGGGCAGAGCTCTTTGGGGTGCGGAGGGAGGGGGCGTGTGGAGCTGGGTGGGGATGGGGGTCCCGCAGCCCCTCCGGTGCCGCTGCCCCGAGCTCTGCCACCGCCAAGGGTGACGGAGCCCCAGCCCGAGGCGAGCGGGGGCAGAACCCACCCAGTACCTTCAGCACCGGCCCCCCACGCACCCCCGAAACCTCTCCCGGACTTTCCCGGCTCCGAACTGCCCCAGAGCTGAGGCTGAGACCCTTTTGGCCCCAGCAGAGCCCTCGCCGTGTGCCCCAGACAAAAAAACTTCAGGGCAGGGGCAGGGGGGGCCAGCAGAGAGGGGAGTGCCCGGAGTGGGGCCGGGGGGGTCCAGGCCCGCAGCTGGGGCAGGAACGGGGCTTTTTTGGGGGTCAGGATTTGCCGGGGGTCCCGGGGGAGCCGTCAGGCAGCCGGACACCCCTCGGGCAGGATATTAAAGGCGGAGTTCAGCGGCTCCGGGCAGGGGGTGAGGAGCGGAGCGGGGCTGGCACCGCAGTGCCGGGGGGGTCCTGTCCCCCTCATCCCCCTCACCTCCACGGGATCGGGGTGCCCAAACTCCCCCGGGACCGCTGGGGGGGCCAGGAGAGCCCGGAGCTGTCCCAGCCGGATGAATCCCAACCATTCCCCCCTCCAGGCATCGCCCTCTCGCCTTCCCCCGGCTGCTGCAGATGTCCCCAAATCGCCACTGCCCTGCTCCGGGGTCACCTCGGGGGGCTGGCTCTGCCCTCCGGCACCGCACCTGCGGGGCTGGGAGTGTCCCGGGGAGGGGACAACAGGAACCCCGGCTGTGCCCCCCCAGCTGTGCCCGCATCCCGGGACCCCCCGCACCCCGAGACCCCCCGGGACCCCCGCGCTCGCCGCTCGGTACCTCCCAGGGCCGGCCGGAGCGGCAGCGCTCGGACGCGGCTCCCCGAGCTGCCCAAACTTCGGGAATCGCTGGGAGCCGGGATTTGGCCTCTCCCAGACGCGGGGCTCGGCCAAGAGAGGCAGAGCGCGCCCGTCAGGCTCGGATCTCGCAGCCGGGCTCGTCTCCAGCTGGAGCATCCCCTGCCTTGTGCCGGCCGCTCCGCCGTGCCAGGGCTCCGAAATCCCGCTCGGAGCGGCTCCGTCCTCACCCAGCAGCGCCTGCCCGGCCTCCAACCCCGCCCGAGCCGGCTCCAAAATCAATTCAGAGCTTCCAGAGGTGTCGCCTGCGCCCTCCGCCCGCGGCCGGGCCGGGCCAGCTGTCAGGATGCTTTATGGCGTTAATAGCGCGGCTTTGTCGCCGCATTTCCGCGGCCTAACGCGGACCAGGTGCCCCTTCCCAGGCTCGGGGGGGGGGGGACTCGGCGCCCCCAGCCCCGAAGGGAAAGCCCCGGAGCGAGGGGGGCCCGCGGCACCTGGAGCGGGGAATCGCCTTTTCCGCAGCGTTCCCGGAGCGTGGGCGGGGGAACCGGCGGTGGCCCCGCGGGGAGGGGACAGGTGGCCCGGGAGCGGATCCGGGTGGCCCGGCCGAGGATCCGGGTGGCCCGGCCAGGCCCGTCCCACGCGGGCAGCTCGCAGCTGTGGGGGAGATGGAAGGTCTGGGGAAGATTTGGGATAGGGGGAGATCTGGGATCAGGGGATGCTCTGGGGTTGCTGGATGCTCTGGGATCGTGGGAAGCACTGGGATCTCTGGAATATCTGGGATCACAGAAAGCTCGGGGATCAGGGAAAGCTCGGGGATCACGGGAAGCTCGGGGATCACGGGAAGCTCTGGGATCGTGGGAAGCTCTGGGATCTTTGGAATAATGGGAAGCTCTGGGATCTTTGGAATAGTGGGAAGCTCTGGGATCTTTGGAATAATGGGAAGCTCTGGGATCTCTGGAATAATGGGATGCTCTGGGATCTCCGGAATCGTGGGAAGCTCTGGGATCTCTGGAATAATGGGAAGCTCTGGGATCTTTGGAATAATGGGAAGCTCTGGGATCTTTGGAATCGTAGGATGCTCTGGGATCGTGGGATGCTCTGGATGCCCCCTGGCCATACCCATCACCAGTCACAGCCCCATTCCCGGCTGCTGGAAGCGCATCCCAGGAAAGTGTGAGCTGCCAAAGCCTGCCCCGGAGGAGCAGCGGGATGGGCTGTGCCCAGCTTGGCTCCAAAACCCCAAATGTGCCCCCCACGGGCAGTGTGTGGGCACCCCCTCACCCCAAACCCCTTCCCAGGGGACGTGTGGGGTGCTGGGAGGGTTCCCGATATTCCAATCCCTCCTGCCAGCCTGGAGAGGGAAAAGGGGATGGGAAAAGGGGATGGGAAAAGGGGATGGGAAAAGGGGATGGGAAAAGGAGATGGGAAAAGGGCTGGAAAAAGGGGATGGGAAAAGAGTTTGGGAAAAGGGCCTGGGAAAAGGATCTGGAGAAAGGATCTGGGAAAGGGGGATAGGAAAAGGGCTGGAAAAAGGATCTGGGAAAAGGGGATGGGAAAAGGGAATGGGAAAAGGGCCTGGGAAAAGGATTCGGAAAAAAGGTCTGGGAAAATGTTCTGGAAAAGGGTCTGGAAAAAGGGTCTGGGAAAAAGGCCTGGGAAAAGGGTCTGGAGAAAGGGTCTGGAAGCAGGGGCTGCCAGGGCGGGCTGGCGGGGAGGGGGAGCGGCCGCCTCGCAGCGCAGGGTAATTGGAGCACTTTGTCATTCAGCTGCCTGGAATTGGCGCTCCATTGTCTCGGCCCCGCCGGATGCGGCGTGCGGAGCTCCCAGCGCCGCACCGAGCGCGGGGACGCGGCCAAGGCGCTGACGAGGCCGCCAGATGCTCCCCCGAGTCTCTCCCCCCCTTCCCCTTTCCCCAAAATCAGCCGTGGGTGGGTGGCAGAGGGAGGGACCGACCCGGAGCTGCGAGCGGAGGGAGCGGGAGGAGAGCTGGCAGGGCTGGGACCTGCGGGACGGGGCTCCTGCACCCCAGGGTTTGGCCAGGAGGGGATTTTGGGGAGCAGCTCGGCCCTCCCAGGGCTGCAGAGGCGCCGTGGGGTGTTTGTGGTGTGGTGACAGCTGGTACCGGCAGGGACAGCCGGTGTCACCAGACAGGGAGGTCACCCAAGCTCCCGCTGCTCCCTCAGTTCCCCGGTTCTGTCTCGTTTCGGGTGCCCAGGGGGTTTTGGGGGGCAGAGGTGCCACCCAGGCTCTCCAGACCCTCCATCGAGGCAGGAATTCCTCCTCTCCTCTCCCATTCCCAGGGCTGAGCCCCGCGCGGATGGCACAGTGCCCTCAGGGGAGGTGGCTGAGGGAGGGACAAGGACAAACAGAGGCCACATCACCCCAAAACCCCCTGGGGGCCTCCCGGCTCCCTCCAGACACAGAACTCAGCAGAGCCTTTCCCAAGCAGTGAATTTTGCCTGGAAAAGCGCTTTTTTCCCCCAAATACACATTGAGCACCAGTGGGGTGTCCCCAGAGCAGGTCCTTCATGGGCTGTCACATCCAGGGGGGGTGACAGGAGTGACAGGAGTGACCTCCCGGCTCTGCTCTCCCTCCAGGGCCCCGGGGCTGGCGCCTCCCAGGACGATTGTGTCTCCAAGCTGTTCACGGCCAGCGGGGAGTGCTGCCGGCTCTGCAACGTGGGCGAGGGCGTGGTGCAGCCCTGCGGGGTCAACCAGACCGTCTGCGAGCCCTGCCTGGACAGTGAGTACCCCAAACCCCCAAACACCCCCTGGGGGTGTCACAGCGTCCCCAGGGCACCCCTCAGCTGAGCCAGGAGGGGCTCGGGCCAAAATCTGGGTTAAAATGGGAGATTTTGCCCCCAAAATGGGAGTTTGGGGTGTGGGGAAGGGCAGGGTCTGGGCAGTGCTCTCAGGCACGGGGGGGGTTTGGGGTGGTCCCAGGCACAGGAGGTTTGGGATGGGCTCAGGGGGGGTTTGGGATGGACTCAGGGGGGTTTGGGTGGTCCCAGGCACAGGAGGTTTGGGATAGTGCCGTGCTCAGGGAGGTTTGGGATGGGCTCAGGGGGGGTTTGGGATGGGCTCAGGGGGGGTTTGGGATGGGCTCAGGGGGGGTTTGGGATGGGCTCAAGGGGGGTTTGGGATGGGCTCAGGGGAATTTGGGGCAAGGAGTGAGTGAACAGGAGGCAGAGGAGGCTGGAGGAGCCAGGCATGGACAGAGCAGAGCCAGGGCAGGGCTAAAAATACCTCAGCGTCCTGAGAAATCGATGGACACAGCTCTGCCTCCCTGAGCCTGGCTGGGAAACGGGGCTGGATCCCTCCTGGCTGAGGGGATGGATCCCAGTGAGGGCTGGATCCCAGTGAGGGATGGATCCTGATGGGGGCTGGATCCCAGTGAGGGATGGATCCCACTAATGGATGGATCCCAGTGAGGGATGGATCCCAGTGGGGGATGGATCCCAGTGAGGGATGGATCCCAGTAAAGGAAAAGTTCCTCCCCACCCTCAGCTCTTCCCTGAGAGGGATTTTGGGGTGCTGAGGGAAGGAAAGCTGTAAACCCTTTATCTGTTCTTTGCTGGGATGGGGAGAGGACCCCTGTGGCCCTGGATCCCCCTGGATCCCCCTGGAACCCCCGGAATCCCCCAGATCCCGCTGCCACAGGCCGGGCAGGTGGAGGCAGCCCCGCTCCTGGCACAGCCTCCAGACTGCACCCCAAGAATGTGGGCACGGCCCAGGGCCGAGGGTCCCCACCTGCACCCGGGGCTGCCTCCTCCGAGCACTCCCTTGGCCGCGTTCCCGACCCGCCGGGGAATCGTTCCGGAAAAAATCCGCGGCAACCAAAGCACGGCCCCGCCAAAGCCCGGGGGGGCTGCCAGAAACCACCCCAAAAGGGAGGGGGGGTTGCTCTAATTCCCCCTTTTCCCCCCATCCCAGCCCCCCCAGGGCCCGGGGGCTGCCTCATGATTTATTTATGGGGCTGGGGGCGAGGGCCCCGTTTGGAGCTGGGCTGTAATTGCTCAGCTCAGATCCCTTCGCCTGCCACTGCAAATGTGCCCACTCAGCCGAAAGCCTTTCCTGGCCACTTCCCCGCTCTAATGGCGCCCATCAATAATTCAGGATAATGCGAGGCATGAGCCCAGGTTAATGGGAGCCGCCTGTGCCGCCCCGGGGCTGCTCCGCCTGCTCGGGCACGGGGCAGGGGCTGGCAGCGGCAGGGACAGCGGGACCAGGGGAGCCGTGGCTGCCCCGTCCCCAGGAGTGGCTGAGGATGGCCTTGGGAGCAGCCTGGGATAGCAGGAAGTGTCCCTGTCCCCTCCTAAAATCATTCCAGGGTTTTGTCACTCTGCATTCTCAGCAGGTCCAGGGAAAGCCTCAGGGGAAGGGCAGGACACCCAGGCACAGGCACAGGGTGAGGGAAGGTGCTGGGGGTGGGATGGAACCTCCGTCCCTCTCCCAGGGTGCTTCATCCCCCTCTGGAGCAGCCTGAGATTCCTGTCCTCGGTGTCCCCAGGTGGGGGAAGCTGCTGGGAGCAGGAAACCATTCCCAGCACCACCCCTGGGGCTGCCCAGGGCTAGCAGGGATCTCAACTGGGCTCCTCAGCCCCTTCTCCACCCTTGGGTCTGATCAGGGCTCGCAGGGATCTCAGCCGGGCTCCTCAGCCCCTTCTCCATCTCTGGGGCTGCCCAGGGCTCGCAGGGATCTCAGCCAGGCTCCTTCTCCACCCCTGGGGCTGCCCAGGGCTCGCAGGGATCTCAGCCGGGCTCCCCGGCCCCTTCTCCACCCCTGGGGCTGACCAGGGCTCGCTCCCCGGCCCCTTCTCCACCCCTGGGGCTGCCCAGGGCTCGCTCCCCAGCCCCTTCTCCACCCCTGGGGCTGGAATTTCCCCGCGATGGGGCGGGGGCTCCGGTGCGATGGGCCGGGAGTGGCCGGCGCGGGGGCAGAGGAGCAGCTGCGCCCTCCAGGACGGGCTCCGCTGCCTCTTCCGGGGCTAAAAATATCCCCGAGCTCCTCCGGGAGCGGGCACGGCGAGGCGCGGGGATTGATTTCCCCCGCAGCGCGTCCTGAGGGGCGAAACCGGAGCGCGGGAGCGGCGGGGTCAGGCAGAGTCAGCGCTTCCGCGCTGTCACCGCAGCGCCACCGCACCGAGCCGGGGACACGCGGGGCCCCGCGGGTGGCAGGATGGGGAAGGGAAAGAGATGGGATGGGAGGGGTGGGAATGGCCGCGGGATGCACGGAGGGACCGGCGGGAGGTCAGAAAGGGGGAAAAAAATCGGGAATTAGAGTGGGGATGTGAGCAGAGAGAGCTGGGGTGGGCACCGGGCAGGGCAGCCAGGCTGGGCCAGAGCTGGGAATTGAGGTGGGAATGGGATGAGGAATGGGATGAGGAATGGGATGAGGAGGTGGGAATGGGATGAGGAATGGGATGAGGAGGCGGGAATGGGATGAGGAATGGGATGAAGAGACAGGAATGGGATGAGGAGTCGAGAACAGGATGAGGAGGCGGGAATGGGATGAGGAGTCGGGAATGGGGGTGAGGAGGCGGGAATGGGATGAGGAGGTGGGAATGGGTGAGGTGGGAATAATGTGGAGGATGTTAATGGGATATTGAGCCTGGATGGATGCTCCAGACTGGGAATTGCACTGCAGGAATGGGATGAGGAGTTGAGAATGGGAAAGGTGTTAATGGGAAACTGAGCCTGAAACTGGGAATCCCTGGAGAGTGGGGAAGGTGTGAATGGGATGATGAGGCGGGAATGGGGATGTGGAGGTGGGAATGGGATGAGGATGTGGGAATGGATTGAGGTGGGAATGGGGAGGATGTTAATGGGATATTGAGCCTGGATGGATGCTCCAAACTGGGAATTACTGGAGAATGGGGAAGATGTGAATGGGATGATGAGGCGGGAATGGAGAGGAAGATGGGAAGATGAGCCTGGAAGGGTGCTCCAAACTGGGAATTGCTGGGGAATGGGGACGGCAGGGAATGGGATGAGGAGGTGAGAATGGAGAAGATGTTAATGGGAACTGAATCGCTGGAGAATGGGGAAGGTGTGAATGGGATGATGAGGCGGGAATGGAGAGGAAGATGGGAAGATGAGCCTGGAAGGGTGCTCCAAACTGGGAATTGCTGGGGAATGGTGAAGATGTGAATGGGCTGAAGATCCTGGGAGATGAGGAGCTGGGAATTCTGCTGGAACCCTGGAGGCATTGCCTGAGAAGAGCCGCAGAGGGGGGAACCCCTCTCCCTCTGACCCCAGAGGAAAACCCCTCAGGCAGAACCCCAGCTTTGATCCCAAACCATCTCCCTCCATCAGGCGTCACCTTCTCGGACACGGCCAGCGCCACGGAGCCGTGCAAGCCATGCACGCAGTGCGAGGGGCTGCAGAGCATGTCGGCGCCCTGCGTGGAGACCGACGACGCCGTCTGCCGCTGCGCCTACGGCTACTTCCAGGACGAGGCCAGCGGGAGCTGCCGCGAGTGCCGCGTCTGCCAGGTGGGCTTCGGCCTCATGTTCCCCTGCAAGGACTTGCAGGACACCGTGTGCGAGGAGTGCCCTGAGGGCACCTTCTCCAGCGAGGCCAACTTCGTGGATCCCTGCCTGCCCTGCACCACCTGCGAGGAGAACGAGGTGCTGGTGCGGGAGTGCACGGCCGTGGCGGATGCGGAGTGCCGGGGTAAGAGGCGCGCCCGGTGTGGATGTGTCCTTGTCACGGCTCTGCTGCCACCAGAGGGTCACTCCCGGTGTGTGTTGGGGTCATTCCCGGTGTGTGTCAGGGTCATTCCAGGTGTGTGTCATTGTCACGACTCTGCTGCCACCGCAGGGTCACTCCCGGTGTGTGTCAGGGTCATTCCCGGTGTGTGTCATTGTCACGGCTCTGCTGCCACCGCAGGGTCACTCCCGGTGTGTGTCAGGGTCACTCCCGGTGTGTGTCAGGGTCATTACCGGTGTGTGTCAGGGTCATTCCCGGTGTGTGTCAGGGTCATTCCCGGTGTGTGTCAGGGTCATTCCCGGTGTGTGTCAGGGTCATTCCCGGTGTGTGTCCTTGTCGTGGCTCTGCTGCCACCAGAGGGTCACTCCCGGTGTGTGTTGGGGTCATGGCTCTGCTGCCACCGCAGGGTCACTCCCGGTGTGTGTTGGGGTCATTCCCGGTGTGTGTCAGGGTCATTCCCGGTGTGTGTCATTGTCACGGCTCTGCTGCCACCAGAGGGTCACTCCCGGTGTGTGTCAGGGTCATTCCCGGTGTGTGTTGGGGTCATTCCCAGTGTGTGTCGTTGTCATGGCTCTGCTGCCACCTCAGGGACGTTCCCGGTGTGGCTGTGTCATTGTCATGGCTCTGCTGCCACCTCAGGGACGTTCCCGGTGTGGCTGTGTCATTGTCACTGCACTGCTGCCACCGCAGGGTCACTCCCAGTGTATGTCGGGGTCATTCCCGGTGTGTGTCAGGGTCATTCCTGGTGTGTGTCGTTGTCCTGGCTCTGCTGCCACCAGAGGGTCACTCCCGGTGTGGCTGTGTCATTGTCACTGCTCTGCTGCCACCACAGTGTCACTCTCGGTGTGTGTCGGGGTCATTCCCGGTGTGTGTCGTTGTCACAGCTCTGCTGCCACCACAGGGACATTCCCGGTGCAGCCACCGAGGCGTGGCTGGGTCTGGGTTTAGGCAGCAGTGCTGGGATCTGGCAGGGCTGGATCTGGGGCTGCGAGCCTGTCCCCATCTGCATCCCAAACAGAGCTCCAGCCCCGCGGGGAAGGGGAAAAGGGGGGAAAAGGGACAGAGCAAAAGTCAGAGCTGTGTTGAGGTCCTGGAGGAAGCAGGGCTGCTCCAGAGGGAACTGCTCCAGAGGGAACTGCTCCAGCCAGGGCTGCTCCAGAGGGGGCGGCTCCAGAGGGTTCTGCTCCAGAGGGTTCTGCTCCAGAGGGTTCTGCTCCAGAGGGGCTGATCCAAAGGGTTCTGCTCCAGAGGGGCTGCTCCAGCCAGGGTTGCTCCAGAGGGGCTGATCCAAAGGGTTCTGCTCCAGAGGGGCTGCTCCAGCCAGGGTTGCTTCCCCCGGGGCTCCTTGGCAGCCCAGCAGCGTTCCAGGGCTGGAGCGGCTGTCACTCCCTACCCCGAGGGCGGCCAGAGAAAAGCTCTTTGTCCCCGGCTTTGTCCCGGCCACCGCCAGGCCGGGCAGCTCCGCCGAAGGGTCGAGTAAATGGAGCCACAAGTCAAGGACACAGGGCTGGCTTTGTCCCTGGTGGGCTCGGGAACGGCTCCCAGAGGGCAGCGGGGGCTGGGACACCACAGGCAGGATGGCAGCGGGACAGGGCAGGATGGCACAGGGACACCACAGGGCAGGATGGCAGCGGGACAGGGCAGAGAGGATGGCACCGGGACACGGCAGGGCAGGATGGCACCGGGACAGGGCAGGGCAGGATGGCAGCGGGACAGGGCAGGATGGCACAGGGACACAGCAGGGCAGGATGGCAGCGGGACAGGGCAGAGAGGATGGCACCGGGACACGGCAGGGCAGGATGGCACAGGGACACCACAGGGCAGGATGGCACCGGGACACGGCAGGGCAGGATGGCACCGGGACACGGCACAGCAGGATGGCACCAACCCCCCAGCAACACCCCTGTGACAGTGACAGCACTGCTGACCCGGGACTGGTGGGGCAGAATTCCAGCCTGGCACAATCCCAGCCTGGCACAATCCCAGGGGGGTGGCAGGGGGGTGGCAGGGCGAGGTCCCAGCTCCTGCCGTGATTCCCAGCTCAGCCTCACTCCAGGATGGGCTGGGGGGTGTAACCCAGCCCTGGCACCGGGCAAAGGCCTGGAGGGGGCACAGGGAATTCAGGATGGGATCAGCTGGGGCACCCAGGTGTTTCCCTGGGGCAAGCCCAGACGGCTCCAGCTGCTCCTGGGACACGCCCGGGTGTGGCAGGAGCCACCCCCGGGGCAGGGACAGCTGTGGCATGAGCCACCCTCAGGGCAGGGACAGATGTGGCAGGAGCCACCCCCGGGGCAGGGACAGCTGTGACAGGAGCCACCCCAGGGGCAGGGACAGCTGTGACAGGAGCCACCCTCAGGGCAGGGACAGCTGTGACAGGAGCCACCCCAGGGGCAGGGACAGCTGTGGCAGGAGCCACCCCCAGGGCAGGGACAGCTGTGACAGGAGCCACCCCAGGGGCAGGGACAGCTGTGACTTGTCCTGATCCCGATTTCCCTTCCGCCCTGGCAGGACTCCACCCTCGCTGGACAACGCAGGCCCCGTCCCTGGGGGGCTCTGAGAGCCCCGAGGTGGCCACCAGGGAGCCGCTGAGCACCGAGGGAGGGGCCAGCACGGCAGGGGACACGGCCACCACCGTCATGGGCAGCTCGCAGCCCGTGGTGACCCACGGCACCAGTGACAACCTCATCCCCGTCTACTGCTCCATCCTGGCCGCCGTGGTGGTGGGGCTGGTGGCCTACATCGCCTTCAAGAGGTGACAGGGCAGGGCAGGGACAGGGACAGGGACAGGGCAGGGACAGGGACAGGGAGCAGTGGGACCCCCGCTCTGGATGTCCCACAGCTGCCACCACCGAGGGCACCGGGATGGGCGGATTTCCAAAATTGTGTGAGGGGTGAGGAGGGAGGTGGCAGCAGAGTGGGGGACCCACTGCACCCCCTGTCCCTGTCCTTGTCCCCCTCCTTGTCCCTGTCCCTGGCCTGGCACCAGAGCAGAAACCAGAAAATAATGAGAGAAGCCCCAGGGAAGGGGACAAACCCCAAACGATGGTGACAAAGCCCAGACAATGGGGGTGACAAAGCCCAGGGAAGGGGACCAAGCCCCAGGGAAGGGGACAAACCGCAGAGATGGGGATGACAAAGCCCAGGGAAGGGGACAAAGCCCAGGGAAGGTGACAAAGCCCAGACAACGGGGGTGACAAACCCCAGATGATGGGGATGAAAAGCCCAGGGAAGGTGACAAACCCCAGATGATGGGGATGAAAAGCCCAGGGAAGGGGACAAACCCCAGACACAGGGGACAAAGCTGAGACGATGGGGATGACAAACCCCAGGGAAGGGGACAAAGCCCAAGGAAGGGGACAAAGCCCAGACAATGGGGGTGACAAACCCCAGACGATGGGGACAAACCCCAGATGATGGGGATGACAAACTCCAGAGAAGGTGACAAAGGCCATACGATGGGGATGACAAAGCCCAGGGAAGGGGACAAAGCCCAGGGAAGGGGACAAACCCCGGACAATGGGGATGACAAAGTCCAGGGAAGGGGACAAAGCCCAGGGAAGGTGACAAAGGCCAGGGAAGGGGACAAACCCCAGATGATGGGACAAAGCCGAGACGACGGGGATGACAAAGCCCAGAGAAGGGGACAAAGCCCAGGGAAGGTGACAAACCCCAGACCAAGGTGACAAACCCCAGACGATGGGGATGACAAAGCCCAGGGAAGGTGACCAAGCCCTGCCAGCCCCGGGGATGTCACCTGCGTGTCGCTGTCCCCTCAGGTGGAACAGCTGCAAGCAGAACAAACAAGGGGCCAACAACCGCCCGGTGAACCAGACACCGTCCCCAGAGGGGGAGAAGCTGCACAGCGACAGCGGCATCTCCGTGGACAGCCAGAGCCTGCACGAGCAGCAGCCCCCCGGGCAGGGCACCCAGGGGCCAGGTGAGACCACCCTGGGGTGGGCAGGGGGCACCCAGGGGCCAGGTGAGACCCCCTGGGGGGGGCAGGGGGCACCCAGGGGCCAGGTGAGACCCCCCTGGGGGGGGCAGGGGGCACCCACGGGCCAGGTGAGACCTCCTAGAGTGGGCAGGGGGCACCCAGGGGCCAGGTGAGACCCCCTGGGTGGGCAGGAGACACCCAGGGATGGACAGGGACACTTGGGGATGGACTGGGATAATCTGGGAAGGACCAGGACGATCTGGGATGGGCAGGGAGGATGGGCAGGGACACCTGGGGATGGACAGGGACAATCTGGGATGGGCAGGGACGATCTGGGATGGACAGGCACCCCCAGGGTAGGACAGGAAGGACGGGCATGGACACCCAGGGAAGGACAGGGACACCCAGGGATGGACAGGGACAATCTGGGATGGGCAGAGACAATCTGGGATGGACAGGCACCCCCAGGGTAGGACAGGAAGGACGGGCATGGACAATCTGGGATGGGCAGGGACAATCTGGGATGGGCAGGGACAATCTGGGATGGACAGAGACAATCTGGGAAGGGCAGGGAGGACGGGCAGGGACACCCAGGGATGCACAGGGACAATCTGGGAAGGACAGGGACAATCTGGGAAGGACAGGCACCCCCATGGAAGGATAGGGAGGACAGACAAACACCCAGGGATGGGCATGGACACCCAGGGATGCACAGGGACAATCTGGGAAGGACAGGGACAATCTGGGAAGGACAGGCACCCCCAGGGTAGGACAGGAAGGACAGACACACCCCCGGGCAGGCCCTCAGGCCGTTCCCCCTCTCTCCCAGCAGCTCCCAAGGCCGAGGGCAGCCCTTACTCGGCGCTGCCGGCCAGCAAGCAGGAGGAGGTGGAGAAGCTGCTGGGCAGCTCGGCCGAGGACACGTGGCGGCAGCTGGCGGGCGAGCTGGGCTACAAGGAGGAGCTGATCGAGTCGTTCACGCGCGAGGAGGCGCCGGCGCGGGCGCTGCTGGCCCACTGGGCCGGCCGCGAGTCGGCCACGCTGGACGCGCTCCTGGCCGCCCTGCGCCGCCTGCAGCGAGGGGACATCGCCGACAGCCTGGCCAGCGAGTCCACGGCCACCTCGCCCGTCTGAGGGGTGGCCCCACAGGGGGTTGTCCCCCACCCGGTTTTGGTGGGGTGGCCCCGGTGAAGGTCCCGGTTACGGTACCGGTTCCTGATCTCAAATCCCGGCTGTGGGATGGACGGATGGACAGATGGACACGGAGAGACCGCCGTGCTCTCAGCCCTCTCCTCTCCTCTCCTTCCAGCCCTTTCTCCATGGGGCTCCTCTTCCTCCTGCCCATTTCCCTCTGGCACCCCCAAATCCGGCAGGTTTCCCCCCAATCTGGGGGCCCTGGGGACTCCAAGGGGCTGGGGGAGGGGACCCGGCTCCCCACACTGTGAAATTTGGGGTGCAGCCCCCCCAGAGCTCCGCTGGGATTTGGGGGGAGCAGCCGGGACCACCCCAGCCACCGAGGAGCAGATTTTGGGGTGCCACGACCCCCCCCCGTGGGGGCTGCAGGGGACACTGAGGGGACACCGAGGGGACATTGAGGGGACACTGAAGGTGGAAAGCGCTGACCAAGTGCCTGCCCCCGTGGGGACACCCCCAGGGCTCCGCTCCTCCCTCCCGCCCTGTCCCCAAGCTGCAGGGACCAGGCCAGGCCACCCTGCCACCACTGCACTGTCCCCGCTGTCCCCGAGCTGGGCCAGGCCACCCTGCCACCACTGCACTGTCCCTGCTGTCCCCGAGCTGGGCCAGGCCACCCTGCCACCACTGCCCTGTCCCTGCTGTCCCCGAGCTGGGCCAGGCCACCCTGCCACCACTGCACTGTCCCCACTGTCCCCACCCTGCTGAAAGGGCTCCTGCTGTGCCAGCACTGTGAAGGGTGGCTCAGGAATGTCCCCACAGGTCCCTCTGTCACCTCCCGGGGAGGTGACATCACTCAAAGCGTGTTTGGGGTCTGCCTGGGTGAGCTGGAGCTGCCACCAGCCTGGGGATGTCCCCTGGGTTGTCACCAACCTGGGGAGTGTCCCCTGGGCTGTCACCAGCCTGGGGATTGTCCCCTGAGCTGTCACCAGCCTGGGGATGTCCCCTGGGCTGTCACCGGCCTGGGGATGTCCCCTGAGCTGCCACCAGCCTGGGGATGTCCCCTGAGCTGTCACCAGCCTGGGGAGTGTCCCCTGAGCTGCCACCAAGCTCCCAGCAATGTCCCCAAGGCCAGGTATGGGCACTGCCCCGGGCCAGGTGTGGCCGATCCCTCCCCTCTGGATTCATCCCAAAATTCCTCCCTGAAGGCAGAATGGGATTTTCCCAGAACTGGATTTTCCCAGAACTGGATATTCCAGGAATGGGATTTTCCCAGAACGGGATTTTCCGGCCCTCCCGGAGGAGAGATCTGTAAATAGGATTTGGTGTTTGACCCAGTGCTCGATGTGACCCCCTTGGGGACAGCCCTGTCCCCTCTCCACTTCCAGCTGGGAATTCCCATCCCAACCCTTCGGTCCCACCTCGTTTCTGGCCCTAAAGGCTCCACGGGGAGGCAGAGGAACGTTCACCCCAAAACCCCACAGCGGGGTCGGGGTGTGCCCGGCAGAGCTCGGAGACTCCCGGGGGCCGGAGCTGCATCCATGGGATGGCAGATCCCCCAGAATGTTCTGGAAATTTCCCTCCCTGTTGAGCTCTTTATAATGGAGAATTCAGGCTGGGATTTGGGGGATTCCAGATCCCCCAGAATGTTCTGGAAATTTCCCTCCTGGTGTGCTCTGGGTGATGGAAAACCCAGGCTGGGATTTGGGGGATTCCAGCACCCAGATCCTCCAGAATGTTCTGGAAACTTCCCTCCCTGCTGCGCTCTTTATAATGGAGAACCCAGGCTGGGATTTGGGGGATTCCAGAATGTTCTGGAAATTTCCCTCCTTGTTGTGCTCTGGGTGATGGAGAACCCAGGCTGGGATTTGGGGGATTCCAGATCCCCCAGAATGTTCTGGAAATTTCCCTCCTGCTGTGCTCTGGGTGATGGAGAACCCAGGCTGGGATTTGGGGGATTCCAGAATGTTCTGGAAATTTCCCTCCTGGTGTGCTCTGGGTGATGGAGAACCCAGGCTGGGATTTTGGGGATTCCAGCATCCAGATCCCCCAGAATGTTCTGGAAATTTGGGGGATTCCTGCCAAGATCCCTTGGGAAGAGCCCCCCCTGGGGCTGAAAATCCCAAATCCCGGTCCCAAACTCCTCCCACCACCCAAATCCGAGGAAATTTGCCCCAAATTTCCAACCCCGCTCACGGTGGGCACCTCTGGGCTGGGAACCCCCAGCTCCTGCCAGAGCGAGCCACACGAGGGGACGGATTTGGGGTGGATTTGGGATGGATTGGGATGGATTTTGGGGATGGATTTGGGGTGGATTTGGGGATGGATTTGGGGATGGATTTGGGATGGATTTGGGATGGATTTGGGGTGAATTTGGGATGGATTTGGGACAGATTTGGGATGGATTTGGGATGGATTTTGGGGATAAATTTGGGATGGATTGGGGATGGATTTGGGGTGAATTTGGGATGGATTAGGGGTGAATTTGGGATGGATTTGGGGGATGGATTTTGGACTAATTTTGGGGTGGATTTGGGATAAATTTGGGGGATGAATTTTAGATGTATTTGGGATGAATTTTGGATGAATTTGGGATG
Source organism: Serinus canaria (assembly GCF_022539315.1). NCBI lineage: Eukaryota > Metazoa > Chordata > Aves > Passeriformes > Fringillidae > Serinus > Serinus canaria. The sequence goes on from NC_066340.1 coordinate 589,640, forward strand.
GATCTGGAATGGCTTTTGGACTAATTTTGGGATGGATTTGGGGGATTAATTTGGGATGGATTTGGGGTGAATTTGGGATGAATTTGGGATAGATTTGGGGTGAATTTTGGGGATGGATTTGGGGTGAATTTGGGATGGATTTGGGAGATGAATTTGGGATGGATTCAGGATAGATTTGGGATGGATTTGGGGTGAGTCTGGAATGGATTTGGGATCAATTTTGGATGAATTTGGGATGGATTTTGGATGATCTTGGGATGGGTTTGGGATGAATTTTGGACTAATTTTGGGATGAATTTTGGACTAATTTTGGGATGAATTTTGGACTAATTTTGGGATGGATTTGGGATGAATTTTGGGATGGACTTGGGATGAATTCAGGATGGATTTGGGATGGATTCCATCACTGGCCACCCTCAGGTATTTCCCATTGTTCTGGGTTTTTTTGGAAAGCCACTCCAGGACAAACTGAGCTGCCCAAACCCAAACTGAATTTCCTGGAGGATCCAGCCCAGCCCGGCCTCTCCCTCCGGGAATTCCGTTCCTCAGGACATCCCTGCCTCACCCTCAGGTTTCCATTGCCACGGGAAGGGATTTCAGCACCCCCCAATCCCAAAAATCAGATTTTTCAGGGTTGAGGGAACGGGGACAAACTCAGCATCCAAAGAGGAGCCGGGGGCTGCCTCAAACCCCCCTGGCTGAGGGGAAAAAAATGAAATAAAAATTAAAAAAAACCCAAAAAAAAGCCCAAAAAAGCCACCAAAACCCCAAAGCCAGGAGGGAAACCCAAGCCAAAGTCAGAGCTCGTTTCGTGTCGTACCAAGCCCGTGTGTTGCTCCACTCCCCACTCTGTAATTCCAGGGCCGATTTCGTAGGAAGTAGAAGGATTTGGGGGGGTCTGGGGGGGTCTGGGGGCAGCATGAGCCGGGGGGGGATGCACGGGGGAGGCCCAGGGGGGTGGAATTTGTCCGTGTGTATCCTTGGGATGCCAATAAAGAGCATCGTTGTCGTCGTCCTGCTCGTTCCTTCCTGCTCTCCCCCCTCCCAAAAAAAAATCCCGGGAATTCAGGGTGGGAACAAGGCCTCAAGGTGCTCCTGGTGGGATTTTCACCCTTTCCCATTTCCCATTCCGATCCCAAATCCCTGAATTCCCAAAGCAGGAAAGGAGGAGGGCTTCGTGTGTGGGATCAGGGACGGCGGATTTATGGGGAGAGAGGGGGAAAAAAAAAGGGAAAATTGGGAATAAATCTGGAAAGGGGCCTGGGGGAAATCCCTGGAAAAGCTCCTTCCCCTTTTTTATGGGGCTCTGGAGAGGGTCAGAGCTGCTTCATCCCACATCTGCTGCCAGGGGGGGAGACAGGGCCAGATCCCGGCTGGATCCACCGGGAAAAATCCCAAACTCCTCCCCAGCCCCAGGCCCTGGGAAAACGCAGGAATGGCTGGGAAAAAACGAGGGGAAAATTCCAAATTAAACTCGGTGGAGGAGCTTTTCCTTCATCCCCTGAGGGGAGATGGGAGCGTCCCTTGGAGGGGGATCGAGCAGGGAAAGGAAATCCGGGATGGGAAAAGTGGGAAGGGAAAAGTGGGAAGGGAAAAGCGGGAAGGGAAAATTGGGAAAGGAAAATCGGGAAGGGAAAAGTGGGAAGGGAAAAGCGGGAAGGGAAAATTGGGAAGAGAAAATGGGGAAGGGAAAATTGGGAAGGGAAAATTGGGAAGGGAAAAGAGGGAAGGGAAAATTGGGAAGGGAAAATTGGGAAGGGAAAAGGGGGAAGGGAAAATTGGGAAGGGAAAAGGGGGAAGGGAAAAGCGGGAAGGGAAAATTGGGAAGGGAAAAGCGGGAAGGGAAAAGCGGGAAGGGAAATTTGGATTTCCTGGGCAAGCTGCATCCGACGATCCCAAATCTCCCCGGAATTCCCTCCCGGAGCTGCCCCCAAACCTCCCCCGTTTTCCCGCAGGTTCCTCCCCGTTTCCATCCCGGATTTTGGAGGGTTCGGAGCCGTTCCCGATCCCCCCAAAGGCTCAATCTGCCTCCCAGATGGAGCCGCATTCCCCAGTAATGGGAAGCAGTTGGAGCCAAGGGCGCTGCTCCATCCCCCGGGCCCAGCTGGAGCCCAGGATTTCCCAAAATATCCCGCGGGAAGCTCATCCCGGGCACTCGGGACCCGCTTGAACCCTTCCAGGACCCCCGGGAGAGCCGGGAATGCCCCCCCCGGGAAGGGATTTAATTCCAATTTCCTCCTCTGGGATGGCGGTTGAGCCTTTAATCCCCCCCTGGCGCGGGGGTCGCGACCCCGGCCCCGCCTCCCGCCCCCATTTCCCGATCCCGGCCCCTTCCCAGTCTGGACTGGGAGCGACTGGGCCGGGCCGGGGTCCTGGGGGTCCCCTGGGGGAGGGGACCCTGTCCCAGCCCATGGCGGATCCCTGGGATCCCCCCGGGATGGGGGAGAACCCAAAGAGCCCCAACCCCCACCTGGGATGGGCACGGAGGGGTTTGGGATCCGGAGGGATTTGAGATTCCAGGGATTTGGGATCTGGAGGCATTTGGGATCTGGAGAGATTTGGGATCCAGAGGGGTTTGGGATCTGGAAGGATCTGGGATCTGGAAGGATTTGGGATCATGAGGGATTTGGGATTTTGAGGGATTTGGGGTGTGGAAGGATTTGGGGTCTGGAGGGATTTGGGATCTGGAAGGATTTGGAATCATGAGGGATTTGGGATCTCCAGGGATTTGGGATTTTGAGGGATTTGGGGTGTGGAAGGGTTTGGGGTCCAGGGGGATTTGGGATCTTGAGCGATTTGAGATCTGGAAGGATTTGGGATCCAGAGGGGTTTGGGATCTGGAAGGATTTGAGATCTGGAAGGATTTGGGATCTGTAAGGATTTGAGATCTGGAAGGATTTGGGATCCGTAAGGATTTGGGATCTGGAAGGATTTGGTGTCCAGAGGGGTTTGAGATCTGGAAGGATTTGGGATCTGGAAGGATTTGGGATCTGGAAGGATTTGGGATCCTGAGGGATTTGGGATCTGGAAGGATTTGGGATCCGTAAGGATTTGGGATCTGGAAGGATTTGGGATCTGGAAGGATTTGGGATCCTGAGGGATTTGGGATCTGGAAGGATTTGGTGTCCAGATGGGTTTGGGATCTGGAAGGATTTGGGGTGTGGAAGGATTTGGTGTCCAGAGGGGTTTGGGATCCTGAGGGATTTGGGATCTGGAAGGATTTGGGATCCTGAGGGATTTGTTCCCCCCGGGTTCCCAAACCCCAATCCCGGTTTAGGAACCCCCGGGACATCCCAGGGCTGGTGAGTCCAGGGGGGCTCCTCTGGGTGGGGATGGACACCTGGAAAAGGAGAATTTTCCCAGGAAAAATTCCCGGCTCCAGCTCCCCCCACACTTCCCACGCTCCGGGAGAGCCGAGGGAACTCCGGCTGCACCTGGCAGGGAGGGTGGAGGGGGGCTGAGGGAATTTGGGGGGATTGGGGGGATGTGGTGGGGGGATGTGGGAATTCTGAGGGGGTATGGGATTTGGGGGATGTGGGAATTTAGGGGGGATCGGATTCTGAGGGGGATGTGGAATTTGGGGGGATGTGGGAATTTTGGGGGGATGTGGGAATTTGGGGAGGATGAGGGAATTCCAGGGGGATGTGGGAATTTGGGGGGATGTGGGAATTTAGCGGGGGGGGGATTTGGGAATTCCAGGATGGATGCAGGGCCAGGACTGGATCCCTTATCCTTTGGGAAGGGGCTTGACTCCCCCAATTCCCTGGAATGGGATCCCTGGGATCCACAGATGGGACCTTGGCTGGATTTTTGTGAGAATCTCAGGACGGGATTTCGTGGGAATTCCGAGGCTGGAAGGAGCTGGGAACTCTTTCCCCGGATTTATGGCGGAAGGAAGGAAAAATCCCGGAGCTTTTCGGCAGGAAAACAAATTCCCCAGCTGAGGCCGAGGGAAAATCTGCGGGGTTTTAGTGCTCCATAAATCCCTCCCAGGCCGGGATCATCCCGGGAAATCATCACCTCATCCCGAACAAAGCCCAGCACAGCCTCCACGGGAAACCTTATCCCGATTTCCCTCCCCTCTTCCCCCCCCCGGGGGAGGTTTGGGGGGAATATTCCCAGAATCGGAGTTTCCAGCAGCTGACACTTCCCTGCTTTCTGTCAGCTGCGGGGGCTCGGATTCCCAGGGAAAGGAAAAAGAGACAAAGGAATTCCGGCTCCCTAAAAACCGCCCGGCTCCGAGGAGAGCGGGGCTGGAATGGAAACCCGGCCAAAAAATCCCGGGAGAGGGAAAAAAGAGGGAGAGGAGCAGCTCCCGGGGCTCCCTGGGCGCGAATCCCGGGATTTGGGGGAGAGGAGAGGGAAAAGTGGGAGCAGGGAGGGGATGGGAGAGGGGGATCCTCGAGTTTTGGGGTGCTCCCCTTTCCCTCATTCCCGGGGATTCCATTCCTGGGAATGTCCTGGGAGCCTGTCCCAGCTTCCCCGCAGGGAGGGAATTCGGGAAATAATGGGGAAATATTCGGGAATTTGGGAAATAATCGGGAAATATTCGGGAATTAGGGAAATATTCGGGAATCAGGGAAATATTGGGAAATATTCGGGAAATATTCGGGAATTAGGGAAATATTCAGGAATCAGGGAAATATTCGGGAAATATTCGGGAGTTTGGGAAATATTCGGGAAATATTCGGGAAATATTCGGGAATTAGGGAAATATTCAGGAATCAGGGAAATATTGGGAAATATTCGGGAAATATTCGGGAATTAGGGAAATATTCGGGAATTAGGGAAATATTCGGGAAATATTCGGAAAATATTGGGAAATATTTGGGAAATATTGGGAAATATTCGGGAAATATTGGGGAAATATTCGGACATTTTTCGGGAGTTATTCAGGAATTATTCGGGAAATATTCGGAAAATATTCGGGAATTATTCGGGAATTAGGGAAATATTCGGGAAATATTCGGGAATTCTCCCTTCCCCCGCTCCCGGGGCGATCACTGGCTCAGGATTGATGGATTGGAGCCATTTCCTGGCAATGCCTCGGGGATAAATCCTCCGGGATCGATGGATGCCCCGAGGCTGCCCGGGAATTCTGCTGCCCTCAGCAGGACCCGCGCCGCCCCTCATTAATCCCTGCTCATTAATTAACCCTGCCCTAATTAACCCCGCCCCGCTCTCCGAGCCTGGATTCCCCGGGAATTCACGGGGTTGAATCCCAGATTTGGGGTGGGAGCGGGATTTGGGTGGGAGGGCGGCTCCCGGAGAAGATTCCAGAGGCTCCGCTCCGTCCGTCCGTCTGTCCGTCCGTGCCGCGGGTATCGCCTTCCCTGCGGGCAGAGCTCCCAGCCCGGGGGCGGCAGCGGGATGGGAAAGG